>NW_019385092.1:303889-421439 GCF_000671375.1 Centruroides sculpturatus
GTGTCTCATCACCAAGTCTGCTTCTCAATTTGTTGCACATATATGCAGCTGCTGAGAAAACGCGTTTAGGTTTGATGGAAGTTGGAGGAATCGTTAGTAAATACTTATAAGCCCGTTCTAGTTATAGCTTCGAGGACACGAAGAGGTTGGAAGAAAACAGTCAGGTCGACACAGATCGAGATTGTATAAGTAAAGGCTACAATCCCGATTATTTCGATCATTGTAAGCATGCCTTTCTAAAAATAAACACGTTAATTTTGTAAATTCAATCTCTGTGTGAGTCTCTCAGCATCCAGCAAACCACTACTCCCAAACGTAAAAAGACTTTCTCGCATCATCCTGACAGATCATGGGCAAGGTGGGGGTCGTAAAATTTTCACCTAAGGTCCCCCTAAGCGAGAGGCTTCAGGTCTATATTAACCACACTGGCAAAACAAGATGGCTGACACATTGACAGGTAAAACGCACTGAGTAGTGCTCTCGACTGCGCCAGAAAATCGATTGGCGCCCGCGAAAATTCAAAAATACAAAAATGAAGTATATTACCAAGTAACCCAGTGAGAACTGCTTGCCTATCATTATAGTTCAAAATACAAGAAGTTTTATTCCAAGCAAGCATCGCAAGCCAGCTAGGTTAATTTCTGCTGCTTGCTTGGAATAAAATTTCTCATATTTTATATTAAAATGATAGGCAAGCAATTCTGTAAAAGCACTGGCACTGAACGTTTCGCTTCATGCAGTATATTTTGCAACTTTTTTAAAATGATGTCAATCCCGAAAATCTCGGGATTAGGAAAACTTAATCCCGAAAATTTTGGGACTGAAAAGTAGTCGAGATCCCGGGATCAAATCCTCTAGTCCCAACCCACAACCTCCGACCAGTACGTAATAAAGGAGAAACATTAATATGTATTTAAACTAATTATAAATTAATTTCTTTTCAGCTACCTTCTCAAAGTATTTTAGATTGTCTTTTTTGTGTACTGTACCTACCCAAACATATGCAGGACCACCAAGATCTTGTACAGATCCTGANAGAAACATTAATATGTATTTAAACTAATTATAAATTAATTTCTTTTCAGCTACCTTCTCAAAGTATTTTAGATTGTCTTTTTTGTGTACTGTACCTACCCAAACATATGCAGGACCACCAAGATCTTGTACAGATCCTGAAAGTAGAGCAAGCCCCCATTTTGCCATTTTAAATAAATGCATAGAATATTTCTTTATTAATAAAAAGCAATCTTAAAGACTATTTTCTATTAGTAAAAACAATATTAATTTTATAGGAGAGAAACCATTATTAACCCCTAATACTACATTTGCATGAGGAGAGTTAATTAATCTGTTCAAAGGCTTGGCCTGTGTTAACTTTTTTCATTTGAACAGAACAGAGTTATCTAATTTTGACTAATATTCTAACAATTGGGTTATTTTAATATCCTTTCTGCAACTGAGTTAATCTTTAAGTGGCTTAGTGACATAAGTCACAGCTTTAGACCTCTGATAGAATTAACTTGAATGATGACATCATGTTAACCTAAATCAAGTTAAATTCCATGCAAACACCATTTTAACCTATGTTCTACTAACTCTTTATAACTTAATTGGAATAACTCTAACCCCAGTTAATTTTTTTGTGGAAATATAAGTTTTCTAAAAACCGAAGAAAAAATTTCCAGCTCTCCTCCCTCTCAACAGCCCAAATATAGGCATTCTAAACAAAACATAACACTGTTTATTGTAAGTTTTGCTGTTAATTATAGTATTTTAACTATATATAACAAAATACAGCTCCATTTTACTGATAGACAATATACAGCTCCATTTTACTGATAGACAATATACAGCTCCATTTTACTGATAGACAATATACAGCTCCTATTATAACAATGTTTGGCCATCCCTATTAAAAGCTGTCATCTCTCTAAGATGGATTCATTCCATTTGTCAATGAAAGGGACCTTGTAAATCCCATTTTTTTCTAGACCAGCACTTCTCAAACTTTTTGTTCATGGACCAATGTTTTTTTATTCCAATCCTTCGAGAACTAGTATTTTTGTAAAATTTAAAAGTAATTATAAAACAGAGAATAAAGTTAAAATGTATTTTTTTTATTATTATTTTAATTTTTAGAATAAATTGGTATGAAACATACAATAGTAAAACTTCATTCTAATTTTAAAAAATAGGTTTGAGTCATTTTCAACTAATTTCCCCAGACCAATTTCAATTGCTAGTCACTCCTAGTGCTAAGTATTTAAACTATAAAGAAAAACAAAAAGTAATAAAGACACAGAATCAACTTCTGGTGCATTTAATACAAAAAATGAACACTGCACAAATATAAGATCAGAGATGTAACCTGAGATTTCTGAGTGAGGGTTATTGACATTGCTGATAGCTTCCCAGACTTAATATATGCAGATATGCTATTATGTTTTTACAGTAGCCTAAGATCACTAGGAACACATTACTGTACAAGAAACCCATACAAGGAGCTGTATACCATATCGGTATGCAGCTCCTTGCATGTCATATGGATACAACAATATTCAATAAAAAAAGGCTGAACAAGAGCAAGTATTAAACTTTATTCTTTACCTTGTGGCTGTTCATGTAGTATTTGAGTCCGATGTGCCTGTTTTCTGTTTCAGCTGTCAAGTACTTGTGATTTTTTTATGCTGTTTAAACTTATGTTGGTTAACAATAGGGCTGGTAGAAGAATGAGGGGCAGAAGAGTGTTAGCATGGTAAATGGCACCCCCATGCCATCTCAAGTGGCTACATCTTAATTTCTATATGTTCCACCATGGATTTTTTTTTATTGAAACAGAACAAGACAGATTTATGTCAACAGGACTGATTCTGTTGATGTAAATTTGTTCAGTATTGTTCAGTTATTGCAAGTAAAGTTATAAATCGCTGTCTTCCATGGTATCAAAGTTGGAAACTTTTTCACATTACATATTAGGCTCTTCTGAATCAACATTGGATTTGATGCTCACATTTCCCACACAATCACATTCTCCAAAAAGCTTCAGAAATGCAGCATTTCTTCAGACTGCTGCACAACTTTTTTCTGGGATTTTCATCCAAGTACTTATTAGTCTAATATAGTAATGTCACAAGACTGAGCTAAGTTGACCTATTAAACATTTACTATTATAAATTTTAGTGTAACAAAATCATTAAAATGACAATAAAATTAGTGACAAAGAAATTAAATGCACAGCACTAGAGGTTGCTGATTATGTCTTATTATATTGAATTTAAGACACATTCTATTCTCATAGATACTAAATATAGAAAAAAGTGTGCCTTACATTTGAATAAATACAGTGGAGCATTGATTATCAAAACAATTTGAAACTGGGGTTGTTCGGATAACTGATCATTTACAAAAAAATATATACAGTACAGTTTTGTGTTTAATATAATTTATATCACACGTCTTACAAATACATACCTTACATAATGTAATACATTAAACTAGGTCTACAGTTCAGTTTGGCAGGGAGGGGAATAGTGCTGCAACGCCACAGCCGTAGCAGAAATTTGAATTTGCTGACTGGAATGCTTTCGGTTAACCAATGTTTTGGTGGCTCGGTATTCGGATAATCGATGCTCTACTGCAATGTATACAAACAGCTTCACTAGTTACAGCATTAACTAATATTACTAAAAAATGTGGCTTCATCTTTTGTCCAAGGATAAATATATTTTCTATTTGAGCCTTTAGTCTTTTCTTTGAATGCAACATGTAATTTAAATAAAAGATTTGCTTTATACTTTGGGCATAATTCATTAAGTTTCATTATTAAGTATACAAATATAATTTTTTCCATCTTTTTTAAAATTTCTAACATTTTCTATGTTAACTATAAATTACAGTAAACCCCCCTATAACACTGCTGATAATTCTGTATTATATGAATTCCACGTTGTACGAGTCACTTAGATTTTACAAATATGTGTGCCAGGCTGTGAACGGCTCACGTATTTGTAAAATCTAAGTGACTCGTACAACATGGAATTCATATAAACATGGAATTATCAACAGTGTTATAGGGGGGGTCTACTGTAAACACATTACAGATAATATTGTTANACAAATATAATTTTTTCCATCTTTTTTAAAATTTCTAACATTTTCTATGTTAACTATAAATTACAGTAAAATTTCTAACATTTTCTATGTTAACTACAAATTTTCTATGTTAACTATACAATTACAGCATACTATAACACTGCTGATAATTCTGTATTATATGAATTCCACGTTGTACGAGTCACTTAGATTTTACAAATATGTGTGCCAGGCTGTGAACGGCTCAAGTATTTGTAAAATCTAAGTGACTCGTACAACATGGAATTCATATAGCACGAAATTATCAACAGTGTTATAGGGGGGTCTACTGTAAACACATTACAGATAATATTGTTACAAGAATGTCAATAGAAGTACAAAGCTATTTATATTTTATATTATGTTAGTCTATTAAATATAATTAATATATATCATATCTTGAAACTATGAAAAAATATAAAAATTAAGTATTTGTCAGGTATGATTTTTTGTAAATTATTATCTTGATATATCCAATATTATTTTGTTCTTTAGATCAGAAAAACTAATGTCTTTTCTAAAATGAAGCTTTCTTTAAAAGTGTATTATTAGAATTTTTGTTTGAAGTTTTACAAATAATAAAAGTGCAAGTACAGTATAGGATAAATATTACAGATAAAATTGAATAAAAGTCCTTTTAAGTTAAAATTTTATATATTTTTTAAAACAAGACAAATTATTTTATAAATAAAATCTTATCATTTTAGTAATTCACATTTAATAATCTTCATTTTATCACTGAGTCATGATGTGTGAACATAATTAATGATATGTGAAATAATATTATAGAATAAAAACTTTCTTTAATAGTACTTTATAAAATTGATTTTTTTTTTCAGTTTCCACAAAAGTTATTATTTTTTCAATATATATCCATTTTGTCAGAATAACTCAAATATTAATAAAATAAATCATAGAATTATTCATAAAATGATGCCTTTCAATAATTTTACCTTATTATTCATAACAAATGAATTATCAGGAATTATTGCAACAAATTATTGAATAATATTATTTTATGTTGCGCCTTTTCACTATTTTATTTATATTTCAGAAATATTAATATCTATGTAGTTACATAAGTAAAGCTGTGAAAGATTTAATTGATTAGAATTTGTTCAAACAAAACATCTATCACTATTACAAAACTGAAAAGAAAATTAATTTTAAAGATGTGTTATAATTCCAATTTTTATTTAGTGAATAAAATAAAAATACTCATAACAAAAAGGCACACATAAAAAAGCAATTTTTTTTCTTAACTGTCATTTAAATCTAAAAATAAATTTTAATAAACTTGACATAAATTCAAATCAAATATAGTAATATTTTAATAGTTTATAATTTTTTTTTTAAAGTTAAGATCACTTTTCTTATATAAACAATTTTTATATCAATAAAATTCAAGTCATTATGAAAAGTTGCATATTTATTTTTATAGCTTAAATCAGTAGCTGAAGTCCAACAGCCTTAAAATATTCAAGACAATGAATTTGTATATTCTTTGATGAAATTTATAGATATTAAAAAATATAGTAGTATTAGTGAGCTAAAAGCATTTTAAAAACCATCTGTTGAAATATTTTCCAATGATGCATTATGTTAATACTGAAACTTTGATACAGCTCCAGTCAAGATGTTCTTAAGTAAACAATTTATGTTGATAAATTCAAAATATAGTTTGAAGTTAGAATAGATCTTCTCTATAACTGATTATAAAATGTTTTCTTAAATATTCAAAGTAATTTATAGAAAGTATTTATAAACTGAATTCAATTATAGATATACAATTATCCATGTATATATCTAATAAACAAAGGGTAAAAATACATTCATAATAATTATAATTATTAAGACAAATACCTATACCAATGTATAATTATATCTGATTTATAAAAAAATTTTTTACAGTTAAAATAAAATACAATTGTAGTTTAGCTATAACTTTATAAAAGACATTTAGCAGCAAATTTGATCTTTGTTTCATATAGAATATTTATTCATTATGACTCTGATATTTAATCATTCACGAGCTTAGAGATTATTCATTAAAATTTAAAAATAAAATTTTCATTAGATTTAAAAATCAAATTTTGTTTTGTAAAAATTTTTAATTTTAATTGTTTTGTTATAAATTTTAAAAATTATTTTTTATATATTAAATAATGTAAACATGGACATTTGTAATGTATAAAATTTACTGTAATTTCTTTTTAAAAATAGCATCAAAATAAATTTGATATATTTTCATTTTAGTAGTATTATTACTGCACAATTAATCATTTTTAAACTGTATTTCATACTATCTATTTTTCATTAATATATTAATACACGCAAACCAACAAATCAATGTCAACAGCTAATCTCAAGAATACAATATAAATTTAAAAAAATATTGACCTATTGTTAAAATCTTGTTTCTTTCTTTTTAATTTGAAAATATTTATATATTCAGTAAATGAGATTATGAGATTTAATCATTATTTTAGTTTACATTAGGTAAAAATCTTTCCATTTAATAAAAAAACTTTATATGTAAAAAAGATTTGTTTAGAATAATTTGCAATATATATTTTATAATACATTAATATTTATTTATTTAAAATTCTTATATTATTATTTGATTCATTCTATAATAATTGAAACATGAATTTTTATTGTTTCAATGTAAACTTAAAATAATGTTTTTAAACAAACATTACATACGAATAATATTATTATTATTATTAATAATAATATTGAAAAGAATCTATCATATTCTTTAAAGCAGTTTAATACACAAAATCTATTCAAGGTTAAGGTATTTAAGTAAAGTTTTTTTGATTCTAATATCGACACATCGCTTCTGCAAAACACCATCTTAATTATAGAATAAATATAATTCACAAATCTATAGTCTTCAGTAATATATATAAATAAGATCAATTATACTCACCGATAAAAAAAATTTTAATGCATAAAAACAATTTGACAACGTGTAAATAGAAAAACTAATTCAATTGCCAACTTAAATTTAACCATATTTATTTAAACCATGCAAAATCATTAAAAGCCATTGACGTATAACTCGAACCGATTTCAAATTTGCACGGTTTAACCTATTGCACAAAATTATTATTTCGGTTGCATATAAGATCCCAAAAAATTTATATTCGTACATAAACACATGGTATGTCATTTTGTGCAATCGTGCCATACACAATAACAACAAAAGGAATCTAACACACAGCTCTGTAGACAAACCCGTTCAAGGTTAAGGGATCAGAGCAGTTTGCTGCTTCTGATATCAATATACCGTTACAATAAAGCATGTAATTAGCCCAATAAATCAATATAATTTATAAATTAACTGCAAGGAGGAAAAATTTAGTTTATTAATGCACAAAAAAAAAAAAAATAATAATCATTTGACAATTTAACATGTAAATGATAGTAGTTAATTAAATTATTAACTGATTTAAATAAATGCTGTATAAAGTTATCAAAGTGGTTATTAATTAAGTAATTATTTGAATTGTGAGTAAGATCTTGAACCAATGTATGTACACATTATATATATAAACACAATGTATGTCCATTTATGCAATCATATGTTATATGCAATGGTTTAATATTATCATTAACTAAAAATAGATGAAATTAAACGTCGAATATGTCATTAAATGCCATTTAAATATTTTGTTTTCAAAGAAAATTGTGTTGTTATGTCATAACAAATTTTATAACTCCTTTTTATCAAAGGGGGAAAAAATAAATATATATATATATAAATAACACGTACTTACCTAAATTCCTTTCTTAATCATTCTTCAAATGCATTTAATCAATATATTTTGATTGCGATAAAATTAAAGTTTTAAAATAACTTTTTTAGATATTTTTATACAAAAACTGATAAAATTGTTGTTTCACTCTCCGATCAAACAACAAAGTGACGTCATTACGACGTTGTTAAATTTTGTGTAATTATCGTTGCGCCACCTGACGACAATGAAATAACTTATCGTTTGGTCTTAACGATTTTCCTGTTTTTCGTGATTGATGTTTAATTATTCCACCTTATTTTTATTTTTATTTTATTATGCAATATACACGCATATATATATATGTGTGTGTTTTTTTAAATAATAAAAAGATGTGAATTTTTTATTTAAATAAATGTTAATTAGTGAATGTGTTATCGCTCTTATTACATTTACATAATGCGAGGTGTGTGAATATTATAGAATGAACTTTGTAATAAAAAAAACACGATCATAAATTAACCAATTAGATTCATTGTACTTTTAGTAATTGTCGATTAATTAAACTACAAATAAAATATTATTATTCAAAATATTAATTTCTTCCAACAAGTTCGTGAACGGTAATCGCTTCATTATGAATCATACAATGTAATGTTTTTGTTTTTACTCATGTTTTTAGCTCTTTCTGCCATGTAAACAATATCAGGGTATTTTCCCCCTACTAGTCACGGGTTCGGCTAAGTCTAAAACTATAGAACCATTAAGTAACGGACCGGTCTAACATATCTGAGACTTACCGCCCTTGAAAAATCCCTGAAGATGATCGCATGGATTAAATCTCAGACTCCTCAGAGCGGTAGGCTTACGCCTTAACCGCCTCGACTATCCGTCCGTTATTTATTTATGCATCACTTTTTAAGCTCCATGTACTGTACGTCTTCTTATTGTTATTAGTGTTGCAACGAATAGTATATTCGGCCAGGAGCGTGGCCGAATAGCCGAATATTCGGCCAAACTATTCGGCTTGATTAACGTACGTACGAAAATTGGCGCCCAAACCGCATTATGGCAAGGACCCTGCTCTCTAATTGCCCACTGTCACTATGCTTCGCTAATCACGTTAATTCTTGACAGTTGTAGCGGACAGACAAGAGCGTCATGGCAGTATGTGATAAGTGATGATATCAGATGTGAATAACAATGAAATGACCTACACATGTAAATAACGGAAAAAGAACAGCGAAGGACTGCGAAGTGAAAATGTGAAAATAAATATGAAATTGAGTTGATAACGTAATCGAACAAGTCGAGGCAACTTATTGGCGCGAAATTCGCGGCCGTCAATGCCAAACAATTGTTGTCATAGCCTTCGGAAAGCTTGTAATGAAAGTCACTTAGCGTACACGGACGAAAGCCTGAGGCCGTTCGGGCTACCAAAATAATGTAAACATGGACATTTGTAATGTATAAAATTTACTGTAATTTCTTTTTAAAAATAGCATCAAAATAAATTTGATATATTTTCATTTTAGTAGTATTATTACTGCACAATTAATCATTTTTAAACTGTATTTCATACTATCTATTTTTCATTAATATATTAATACACGCAAACCAACAAATCAATGTCAACAGCTAATCTCAAGAATACAATATAAATTTAAAAAAATATTGACCTATTGTTAAAATCTTGTTTCTTTCTTTTTAATTTGAAAATATTTATATATTCAGTAAATGAGATTATGAGATTTAATCATTATTTTAGTTTACATTAGGTAAAAATCTTTCCATTTAATAAAAAAACTTTATATGTAAAAAAGATTTGTTTAGAATAATTTGCAATATATATTTTATAATACATTAATATTTATTTATTTAAAATTCTTATATTATTATTTGATTCATTCTATAATAATTGAAACATGAATTTTTATTGTTTCAATGTAAACTTAAAATAATGTTTTTAAACAAACATTACATACGAATAATATTATTATTATTATTAATAATAATATTGAAAAGAATCTATCATATTCTTTAAAGCAGTTTAATACACAAAATCTATTCAAGGTTAAGGTATTTAAGTAAAGTTTTTTTGATTCTAATATCGACACATCGCTTCTGCAAAACACCATCTTAATTATAGAATAAATATAATTCACAAATCTATAGTCTTCAGTAATATATATAAATAAGATCAATTATACTCACCGATAAAAAAAATTTTAATGCATAAAAACAATTTGACAACGTGTAAATAGAAAAACTAATTCAATTGCCAACTTAAATTTAACCATATTTATTTAAACCATGCAAAATCATTAAAAGCCATTGACGTATAACTCGAACCGATTTCAAATTTGCACGGTTTAACCTATTGCACAAAATTATTATTTCGGTTGCATATAAGATCCCAAAAAATTTATATTCGTACATAAACACATGGTATGTCATTTTGTGCAATCGTGCCATACACAATAACAACAAAAGGAATCTAACACACAGCTCTGTAGACAAACCCGTTCAAGGTTAAGGGATCAGAGCAGTTTGCTGCTTCTGATATCAATATACCGTTACAATAAAGCATGTAATTAGCCCAATAAATCAATATAATTTATAAATTAACTGCAAGGAGGAAAAATTTAGTTTATTAATGCACAAAAAAAAAAAAAAAAATAATCATTTGACAATTTAACATGTAAATGATAGTAGTTAATTAAATTATTAACTGATTTAAATAAATGCTGTATAAAGTTATCAAAGTGGTTATTAATTAAGTAATTATTTGAATTGTGAGTAAGATCTTGAACCAATGTATGTACACATTATATATATAAACACAATGTATGTCCATTTATGCAATCATATGTTATATGCAATGGTTTAATATTATCATTAACTAAAAATAGATGAAATTAAACGTCGAATATGTCATTAAATGCCATTTAAATATTTTGTTTTCAAAGAAAATTGTGTTGTTATGTCATAACAAATTTTATAACTCCTTTTTATCAAAGGGGGAAAAAATAAATATATATATATATAAATAACACGTACTTACCTAAATTCCTTTCTTAATCATTCTTCAAATGCATTTAATCAATATATTTTGATTGCGATAAAATTAAAGTTTTAAAATAACTTTTTTAGATATTTTTATACAAAAACTGATAAAATTGTTGTTTCACTCTCCGATCAAACAACAAAGTGACGTCATTACGACGTTGTTAAATTTTGTGTAATTATCGTTGCGCCACCTGACGACAATGAAATAACTTATCGTTTGGTCTTAACGATTTTCCTGTNACATGTTTTTATATAATATACGTGTCGAAATTCCCCCCACTGAAGGGAGATGGTTAGGATTAAGGCTTACCGTAAAGAACTCTGCTTCTATTTATACTATTTTAGATGCGGTTTTTTGCGTTTTAATAGGGTACGTCAACAGAATGTACACTAAGAAGAAATTTTTCGAAAAATTCCCCCCCACGGGGAAGTGTTATAAATTTATAATAGATACATTTTGAGCCACAACAACGTATGACGGGGTCTGCTAGTAAACTATAAAAAAAATGTTAGTGCGAATCCCATCTGTATATGAATATTCGAAAATAACTTTTAAGTGTAATAAATTTAAAAATATCAAGAATAAAATAAAAATTATAGTTTTGTATTTAAAAAAAATTACATTAAAACCAACGGAATTCGAAATACCAACCCATAGAGTCACCACCAAGTCACCGACCACACTACAAATAATGGAAATTCTAAAGGTTTTAAGCGGTTTGCTATTTTCAACTTCAATTTTCTCCTTTAGTTTTGAGTATTGCACCTTAATGTTCGGCGAAAGTCAGTTGTTAAGGATGCATTACCTCACTGAGTTTAATCAAAATCGGTGACCCAACGTCATGCCACCCCCTCGTAAGTACTCGTATGTACATAATGGTTCTCATAGTTAATATGTTCATTTCATAGATACGTATATTTGAGATAACAATAAATATGTGTAAACTAATTTTTATGTCGGATATACAGTATATACGAGTGATACAATTAAATTCTTCTACAGGAGTGAGTAGAAAAGAGAGCAAGTTGCCAACATTACAGAAGAGAATTATTGTATTTCCCCTTGAAATTATCGTATTTCACTTAAAATTATTGTACACCCATCTCAATACGGATAGACATTTAAACTGTCTATCCGTAGAAATATAAGCAAGATTCCCCTATATCTTATACCCCATTTTACATATCCTTATCAAAAATAAATCTCAAAATTATTTCGACTGCATATAAATAAATGATTGAAGTTTACAATCGAAGCAACAATAATTTCATTGTTTAAAAAATCCATTCTTAAAATTTGACATACGAAGTTTTACTTATTATTATTTATTATACATTAATTACTTTTCATTCCAAAAATGGGAACAATTTTATCATCTCAAAAACCAAAACGCAAAGTCAAGCCCGTGCCAATGATTATCAATCGCAAAAAGAGAAGAAGGCTTACCGTAAAGAACTCTGCTTCTATTTATACTATTTTAGATGCGGTTTTTTGCGTTTTAATAGGGTACGTCAACAGAATGTACACTAAGAAGAAATTTTGGGAAAAATTCCCCCCACGGGGAAGTGTTANCCTATATCTTATACCCCATTTTACATATCCTTATCAAAAATAAATCTCAAAATTATTTCGACTGCATATAAATAAATGATTGAAGTTTACAATCGAAGCAACAATAATTTCATTGTTTAAAAAATTCATTCTTAAAATTTGACATACGAAGTTTTACTTATTATTATTTATTATACATTAATTACTTTTCATTCCAAAAATGGGAACAATTTTATCATCTCAAAAACCAAAACGCAAAGTCAAGCCCGTGCCAATGATTATCAATCGCAAAAAGAGAAGAGGCGCTGAACCTGCCATTAAGTTGCCTGAAGTAAAACCAAATAAAAACTGTCGTTTAAAATTATTAAGACTGGAAAGAATTCAAGATTATTTATTAATGGAAGAAGAATTTCTTATGAATCAAAGAATATTTAAACATCGTGAGAGATCTAAACGTGAAACTTCAAAAGTTTCCGAATTGAGAGGATCTCCAATGATTGTAGCTACTCTACAAGAATTATTCGAAGATGATTTTGCTATCGTCGCAACATCAGCTGGAGACGAACATTTTGTTCCGATTTTATCTTTCGTAGATAAAACCCAATTAGAATTAAAATGTAAGGTTTTACTCAATCATGAAAATTATGCCGTTGTAGGGATCCTTCAAGACGATGCTCGACCATTTGTATCCATAATGAAACTGGATAAGGCTCCTCTTCAATCATACGCCGATATTGGAGGCCTTGAAACACAAATACGAGAAGTTAAAGAATCTGTCGAATATCCTTTAACTCATCCAGAACTTTATGAGGAAATGGGCATTTTGTCTCCTAAAGGTGTCATCTTGTATGGTCCTCCGGGATCGGGTAAAACGTTATTAGTCAAGGCAGTCGCTAATCAAACTTCAGCAACGTTTTTAAGAGTAACGGGATCAGAATTGATACAAAAATATCGTGGAGATGGTCCAAAATTAGTTCGAGAATTATTTAGAGTAGCAGAAGAATATTCTCCTTCTATCGTTTTCATAGACGAGGTCGATGCTGTTGGAGAAAAGCGATTCGATTCCGTTTCGAGTGGAGAAAATGAAGTACAACGAACATTACTAGAATTATTAAATCAGTTAGACGGTTTCGATTCTAGAGGAGACATTAAAATAATAATGGCAACTAACAGAATCGAATCCTTAGATCCAGCATTAATAAGACCCGGAAGAATCGATAGAAAAATTGAATTTTTCTTACCAGATGCTGGAGCTAAAAGAGAAATATTTCAAATACATACGGCTAGGATGAATTTAAAAGAAGACATTAATATTGACGATGTATTATCATCTAAAGAAGAAGACTTTTCAGGTGCGGACATCAAAGCTCTATGCACCGAAGCAGGTCTTCTGGCATTGAGAGAGAGAAGAATGAAAATAATTAAAAATGATTTCATTAAGGCAAAAGAAAAAATTCTTTATCAAAAAGAAGAGAAAATCTTAGAAGGATTGTATTTATAAAAATAAAAATTAAATCATATAAAATATCGTGAGAATCGGACGACGGGAAGGTGTCCCGCTCACGGGGTCAGTCGATGGCAATTTAGGAGGGCAAAAATCGAATGGAAGGTCGCAGATAAGTCGATAAGATATTGGCCGTGTACGAGTAAACATACATATTTAAGATATTATACAAATTTAATAAAAATACTATTCTAACGGTTACAAATAATAAGAATAATAATAATACTTCTAAACTGAAGTTCTAGAAGGCGGTTAGCGGGGTTACGCCGCACGTACTTTCGACAAAGGAAAGGCTCTAATCCCTGTTAGTATTTATCCTTAACTAGTCCTAATCCACCTAAGAGGAAAGAGAGAGTTCTACTTACTGAGTTATAAATTACTTCGCTAATCGTTCGTCTTCGGCGGTCAGCTGCAGGGTGGAAGTTGACCAGTCGTTCTCTGATGTCTTGAAGACTGTCCCGATAACGGATCGTGAGCCCTCTTTATACCAAATTCGAGGGGGTGAGAACTGTCATACTATTAATGATTCATACGCACACCTGTTAATGTGTTGATGTCTGGATCTAGCTAGTACGGACCGTCACCGATGTATTCTTTGGTCGGATTGTTGACATTGGTCAACCAAAGGTGAAATTTTATGATATAAATTCCTACGAATTTGACAGTTCTCTTCCGTATATTTTGACAATATCTTCTCAGATTTGACAACAATCTCTAGATTGTTTATATTAAATATTGTATTAGTCGACGGGAGAGGCAATTATTATCATATTGTTTTGGTTATCGTGCAGGACCCTTTGTCTCGAATTTTTCGTGTTGTACTTGAATTGACGTCATTGAACTCACTCGTGTTACTATGACTCACATAATCGGTAGTCTCGAGTTAGACCCATCGAGCGAACTCAAAAGGGGAGCGGAGGTAGGTCCATTATTCACTTGTTTACGTGTATCGTTAGGCATGATGGGATTATTTACAATGCATCTGGGTTTGCGACTATAATGATTCGACCAATAAACAAGTTGTAACAAGTTGTAAACAAATCAACGTGAATTCGTTTACACGTGTTATAGTTAAAAGTTTTGTCTTATAGCAATATAGTACGCAGAAACGAAATGGAAACCTCCAATGTTTTATTTTAAAAAAAGAAGCGAAGAACAAAAAGAACTATTTGAAACATATATAGAAAATAATAAGAAAATGATCAGTGGAAAATTCGACAACGAATTTACAAGAAAAAGACAATTTGATTTGTGGAGAGAATTACAGTAGTTGAAAAATTAATTGTGTATTAGTGCAAAAAATCCGTTGTATAATGGAAAAAGTATTTTAATTTAATCCTTTCTTCGTATAGTTTTCTTCTTCGATCTATTTCTTAAATTGTTTTGTCTATTAAGATTATTTATTAATCAGAACTTAACACTTTTGATTAATAAATAATCGTAATATAGTGTATAATATGCTCTTAATAATTTATACCTATAATTTACTATCATTTAATCCTCTTTTTCGATGAATTAGATCCTTCTTTTTATTTTTGGAAAAAATTTGCTGTATAATTTTATCAATTATGAATTAAAATTTTTTCTTATTAGTGTTGAATTGACACGAAAAGAAATGGCATCTACTCGTGGTCGAAAAATTTGTTGCCTTCTTAAACGACTCTTTCATCTCTTTCTAACGCTTCGATTGCGATCAGAATAGCGTATCTGTTAGCCATTTTCACTTTCGTGTAGTAATCTCACATGCTCGACTCAACGTGAGTAGCAACTCACATGTGAGATGGGAAAGCACGTGAGTTAAAATTCGAGACTACCGATTTGACGTCAGAGTGTGAGATGGTACCACGTGACACCTTAACACGTTGGGAGTTGTAACACGAAAAATTCGAGACTAGGGTCCCAGCAGGTGTCCGCAGACACGTGCCACGTGCAGCTAAAGGAGGGGAGTAACGCCGCTTATTAGTTTCTTTTAAACGTCTGTTCTTGCCTTGTTCATTTTATCGTTGATCGAATTTATTAGTATAGTCTGTGACATTTAACCCGAGGAGAGAGTTTCGATCGTTGATTGCAAACTATCCCATTTTTCTGTAATTACTAGGGTTAGGAGGAGAACGATACTGTTTTAAACAATACAAAAGAAGGTAGAAAGGGGTAGAATATCACAATATTATATAAGTATTAGTGATGTAACGAATATTCGGTTACTATTCGGTATTCGGCCTATTCGGACTATTTTTCGCTATTCGACCGAATACCGAATATTTAATCACTATTCGGCCGAATACCGAATACCTAAAAACAGGAGTAAGAAATAACAAAAACACAGTAAATTAATCATATTGGTATTTAGATTTATTGTTATTGGGTGAGTGTTGTTTGTTTATATTTATTTATAACTTATAACATGCACAAAATAAAAAAGAAAATAATATTAGTCACATGTATTCACAATTTATAATTACAAAGATCAGCACACGTACAGTACACACCTATTCGTTCGAGAATCGTCGCACATCTGAGGTCTGACCCTGCCTATCCTTCCTTTTAAGCGCTCTTTACTTTCTCTTTCCTCTATCGCTCTAGTCCATATAATACGCGCTCACGATACATTCGATTCGTCACTTTTCCGTCGTAGATTTCCCATTTTACAATTACGTGACTCATAGCCTGGTTATAATGGAGAAAAGAGACAGACAAAACGTCGGTATAAGTCACAGTTATGATTTCACAGATTCAAGACAGCCTGGGGCGGTATCATTACAAACATTTAGCTTTCGGAAGTCTATGACAATTGTTTGGCATTGACGGTCGGCGAATTTCGCGCCAATAAGCTGCCTCGAATTGTTCGATTATGTCATCAACTCAATTTAGTTGAGGTCATTTCATTGTGTCTGTCCGCTACAACTGTCAAGAATTAACGCGATTGGCGAAGCGTAGAGAGCAGGGTTCTTACCATAATGCGGTTTGCGTGCCAATTTTCGTACGTGCGTTAATCAAGCCGAATAGTTTGGCCGAATATTCGGCTATTCGGCCACGCTCCTGGCCGAATATTCGGTATTCGGCTTGAGGCCGAATATACTATTCGTTACAACACTAATAAGTACTTTCCCAGCTGTTATACAGAGGGAAAGAGGCTGTTATCTTTCTCATAGAAGTAAGTTGACGCTAAGATAAATTCTGTTAGAAATTATAGAAATGTTTACGGGATTTTCGAACGGATAGGTGATTCTATATTCAATCCCACATGGAAAAAAAAACGATTATAAAATTTATTTCATGGGCTAAACAACCGAACGGATTCCAAAGAAACTTCCTAAATGTACTCTTAAATCTATTCTCTTTATATAAAATACTTACTGTAGCTTAAAATTTTGACGACACTTGGGGGGAATAGAAACGGCGGAACTGGAAATCAATGAATCACGTCTGCCTTCAGGAATTAGGCGATTTACCTGTTTCGGACTCAAAGAATCGATGAATCATTGCAAAATTATTTATGTCATGAATTGGAAACAAGCGAGTGAAGCGAATTGAAACGTTTTCTGTAAACAAATTCCGTAAACATATTTAAAATTTCCATCTAGAATTTTATAAGTAAGAGTAAAATGAGATTTTCTTTAATAAACAAAGAAAAAAAATCACAATTTAAATTGTAACATAATTTTATGTAAATACACATCGAATTATCTTTTATGAGTACAATTTTGAATGAATAACGAGCTTCAATAAATTCGCTAAACAATTACTAAAAGAGAAAAATACATAAACGTTTATTTTGAAAATGCATTTAACATGTAAATTATTGAAATGTGAAAATGTATTATAAACAGTTTCAAAAGTTAATAATAGAATTTTTTTGAAATGTGTTGAATGCAGAACTAATATTTTGAGCTAAGTGAAAACTTTTGCAGGATTTTTTTTCTTCCATTAAACTTCTTAGTTCCAGCAAAATGGAAAATGCACTATAGAGAGCTTTGGTAACCTAAAAATATAGTAATTAAGTTATCTGTATATATATATTTATATATTGATATATTGAAACATTACAAACTTTCAAAGGAAATGTTCTCGAAAGAGTAAAAAATCCTCCACAAGAAAATCCAAATTCTTTGTTAAAAAACAACTTCATAAAACACAACATCTGAAATTAATTTTATAAATATTATAAGAGAAAATGCTTTAATGTAATTTCTTCAATAATTAATATATAGGCCTACCTTTAATTTCATTTGAATAGGCAAAGAAGAGATCGAGAATTTTCTTATTTCTTGATTACATCCATAAAACTATGTAATTAAATAGAATAAAAATAATTAATGTTGTGGAGTACTTCATATTATGTAATTTTAAAACGTTGTGGGGGGCACGATTACATACAAGCCTTGACCACGCGGAACATGAAAAATAGGCAGTATACTGATATATGTTAAAAACTGACCTTTGTTGGTGACTATCTCGCGAAGGGTCGCGTGTACAGGTATGATTCCATTGACTTTTCTGTTCGTACAAGTGGTCTACAATTGGGAGGGCGAAAAACCCCTCATTCGGAGCTTGAATCTTATCCTCCAACATCAGTTTTGCCTTGATTACAAATTCCTTAATATGATATCGCTCCACCCCTCATATAGCCTCAGCCCAACATTGTTATTTATTCTATCATCTTCAGGTACTTTCAAGATTTCAATATTTTCTTGTACTTTTCTTTTTATTTGATTATTTTCTGTCAGTATGAATTTAATACAATTTTTTATACTTTCACAACCTTCTTTATTACAATGTTGTGCCACTGACGACGAAATTAAATAATTTTTAATGGCATATACAATATATATTCTTTAATTCTTGTATTTAATGGTCTTGATAGATACTGTATGGATGTATGTAGGTCTTTGTGCCCGAAATGTATTCTACTAAAATTTAATTGTGGTTAATTAAAAGCAAATTATTCTATTTTGCTCCAGTCATTCCCTAATGTGATAAGCCCTCCAATTTATTACGCTAAATAATTTAATCTTAATTAATATTAGATTAATATAACAATTTTTAAAGTACTCCTATAAGAAACAAAGATAATTTATGATAGACAGAAATAAGTATTGTAATTAATAAAAATTTCTTACTTGAATAAAAAGTTTTGATATTTCATACGAAATGTAAAACAAAGTAAGAGACACGATAACGGTAGCTGGAATTAGAAGATATTTCAGAAACAGAATTGATGATCCTCCAATTGTTACATTATAAATGCACAAGCATAATGCATAAATACTGGCAAAATAGCCGATGAATATACAATTTTCTAAAGTATAATTTATGTGGTTTAATAATCGATAGACCGCTTCGTGATTCTTCATGTTTCGCTGCATCTTTCGATGATCCATCATTTCTATTGCATTTTCGATAGCTTCCCGTATTACTGACATCTTTGTTTTAATCAAATATAAAATCATATTAACTTGCATTACTAAGAATATGATTAGGTTGATTTCAAATATGGTATTTAAAGCATTCAGAGATCCACATAAAAATGGAGTGATGTTTTCGTAATCGTGGCGCAAGAAGTGTTCCAACAAAAACGTGATGGGAAATATCAAAATGATAGAAAAATGAATGGAACCCCATAATATAATAATTTTTCTTTGATATCTTATTGCTTGGCAGTATTCTTCAAAATCGAGAGGAATATTTAATGATAAAGTTTTATTCTTCAGAATAACAGAAATGAAGAAACAAGAGAATGAAATTATAGAAAATAAGCTTGCAAAGAAGACTGTAGCTTGTTGAGAAGCATGATCATTCAGACATCCAATCTGTCTTCCTTTTAACTTATAAAAGATTTCCATTGCTTTTGAAAAACCGTGAACGAAGAAAATTAACTGCACGAAAGCCGAATATATCTTCAATGCATAAGTTTTTAAATTAGATTTTTTATTTTCGCACGACTCTAATATATCTAGTCCGACAGTTTTAAGCAGAGAAAATATTGGACGAAGCAAACAGTTTAAGCAGAAACTTTCCCTCATTATTCCGATTGAAATGGTTGAATTTGCGTGCATATTATAGTATTAGACTGGGTTATAGCTAGCAGCAAAATGCTCGTCAAAATAGAAAGTTATTTTCAATATTGATTATCTTTAAAGACGATCAATGTTAATTTCTTAATAGGAGAAAATAAATGATTAATGTTCCTAAATCTATTACATTACATTTTCCGTTTAATTTCACACTAATTTCGCTATTTTATAAGAATATGCGTGTATAATGCTATAAACTTAATTACGTTAATCAAACAAATTTAATAAGTGGATCTATTTTAAAATTTTACGTCATTTTATTGATAATTATAGTAAATGCCTTTCATTAATATTATTTATTAAGGAAAAAGCTATCAGGTTAATGGAATATAATAGAACAATTTCTCCAATGTTAATACTGAGATACACGTGATATACATTCCTTTCAAAAAATGTTTTTCTTTATGAATATACTCTTTTGAATTAGCAGAATAATTAGGCCAATTCCAAATAATTATTATTTTATTTAAAGAATTTCTTATATTTTTAACTATTATAAAATAACAAAAAATTTAATTTTCAGGGTAGGGATGAATTTTATAAAAAAAATTGTAAATGCTAACAATGAGTAAAATCGTCATTAAGTCCGACTGTACTGGAAATTGTAACATAATTTTATGTAAATACACATCGAATTATCTTTTATGAGTACAATTTTGAATGACTAACGAGCTTCAATAAATTCGCTAAACAATTACTAAAAGAGAAAAATACATAAACGTTTATTTTGAAAATGCATTTAACATGTAAATTATTGAAATGTGAAAATGTATTATAAACAGTTTCAAAAGTTAATAATAGAATTTTTTTGAAATGTGTTGAATGCAGAACTAATATTTTGAGCTAAGTGAAAACTTTTGCAGGATTTTTTTTCTTCCATTAAACTTCTTAGTTCCAGCAAAATGGAAAATGCACTATAGAGAGCTTTGGTAACCTAAAAATATAGTAATTAAGTTATCTGTATATATATATTTATATATTGATATATTGAAACATTACAAACTTTCAAAGGAAATGTTCTCGAAAGAGTAAANAAAAAAAATTGTAAATGCTAACAATGAGTAAAATCGTCATTAAGTCCGACTGTACTGGAGATACACACGACCCCCATTATCTCCCCATCCCCTCGACCTTTAACCACCAAAATTTAGTAGCATCAATCCCTTTAATAAACAAACCTCCCTGCAAAATTTTAGAAATTTTTGATGAATAGCACGGGAGTTATTAACCTTCAAAGAGGGTGAACAAAAATCATGCCATACATAATAACATCCATACGTACAGAAATTATCCCCAAACTTTTTTCCATGTAAGACTCAACATGTGAATAAATTGCACACAGACTACAACTACAGTAAATTTTAAATGAAGCAATGTCGCCATGATAATAAATAGAAAAAATGAACATCGGCAAAGAAAAAAGACTTCTTCTCTACTTTGTGCCTTAAAATCGTTGCACGTACCGGTACTGTACATTAACTTGGCCAAAAGTTAGAACATCTTTAATCAGTATCAATGAAAGAAGTTTACGGCAATGGGTTTATAAGTTAATAAGGGGAGGGATGTCCCAATTTCGTGAGAGTTAAGCATGTCCTCGTAAATATCGCGTTTATAGAAAAATTATTAGAATTGGTTTGATCTATTTGGTCACAGCAACGCGAAACCTGAGCTATCTGCCAAGGGGATGCATCCCAGAAAGACTTTTATGTAAAGCTAGCTCCAATTAAAGTGTTACTAATGCGAAGAAAACCCGAAAAACTCCGTATGATCAGTCCGTTAGCCATGCCCAAACCCACGACCGATTACCGGTGTTCGGTGGTTTTATCCACTTGGTTACTGGAGGGTACTTATTAGGCTGTAATTTGAAAAAATTGTAGACCTATAAATTCCCACTGTAGTCTGTCTCTGTCCTTCTTTAATCTCGAGAACGGAGTAAAATAGATAAAAGTCAAGACCAGACATGGAAATCGTAAGAGAAAGGGGACCAGATTAACTATATATGAACTTCCGATTTGTACTGCAAGTCACGTTATTGCAATTCAAAAATTTTCTCCGAACGGAGTTAGATACATGACCGGCACGACTCTATTGCTAACAGGAAAAGTATGACATACAGAGGCAAAACACTACTACACTCCACACAGGCAAGTGCTATGTGCTTACCTGTCGCAGTAATGGCGTGTCTATTTCGCGCTAAATCATTGTCACAGTAATTCAGTAATTATATCCGTTTTTGTACGAAATATATTTAATCAATTATTGTGTTAATTTTTTCCAATAGATGACGCTACACGTAAAGTCAGCAACCAAATGTAGACAGAAATTAATCGATATATAGAAATCCAATTGATAATTTGGGGAGTGATGTACGACACAATCTAAGTTAGAAGTTTTTGAAAGTAACTGCCGTGTTTTATAGCAAATGGTCAAATGGCCTAGGCGTGCATAGCGAACAAACAAACATCCTCATTTATATCGAATAATTTATTTATTCCTGCAGATTTAAGTTTATTTTCATTGTATGTTTTCCTTATAAGTATGCTAGCATAGTGAGGATAAGTGTATTTTGCATGTAGACAATACTATGTAAAAGACAGGAGTGAATCATGCACTTTGAAGTTTAGATGTAAGAATTAACTGACTCATCTCCTCTGAGTGTAATAACATATCATAAAGTCCTGATGGAATCTACAAAAATGAGTTATTCGGAGGACAAAGGACCTCTTATTTATTATTTAAGTGAAAGTTATATCAACTTGTAAGGAGTTGATTCCGAACCATTTTATTTTGTTTGGGGATTATTTTTAGTTCGTTATTCTATTTATTTTGCGGTATTTTATTTCGCTAAGGGTAAACTACCGCGCCTGACCCACGCAAAATTCTACAACCCTAACTTCTGACAGCAACCCAGAAACGACATTTCGGGGGAGACTGCCACAGGAAGTTAAGAGAATGATCTCCTGCCCCAAATTGTCGCAAAAAGGCACAACGAAAAAATTATAAAAGATTAAATATAAGGAGGGCGATGACACGATTTAAAGAAAGATTACTAGAAGTAAAGAATGTTAGCCACTTAAGTATGTAAATAAGGTCGAATGGGCGTAATTATGTAACATTAGCGAGGTTAAAGCAAGGCTTTCAAGTTTCATAGACGACGCAGAAGTTTTTGGTGACGTTAGGCAAATTTAATTTGTAAGATTTCTTTGTGAATTTCCGATAGATTTCAATTTCATATTTCTGCTTGTCGATTTTATGGAGATAATTATAATTTAATTTTTACGTCCCCAAGTGTCGGGAAAGTTCTTATTTTAAAACTATTAAAACAATGTAATACGATATCACATGCGTGGAGGTACTTTTATGAAAAATTCGGGCAAAGTTAGCCTATATTAATTCACTCTGTACATCTTTAAAATGTATGTGGGTGACAGGATCATATAATTACGAGTTTTAGTTGTTCTACCGTTTGAATTCACTTGAAGACTGCTTGACCAGTGGCGAAGCGGTCTTCGTACCCTGACCACTGGTAGTTTGGTTGTGGGTTCGCGCCTCGCTCGGACGGGCTGGCCACGTGGAGTTTTTCGGGTTTTCTCCACGTTTGTAACGCCTAAATAGGGGCCAATTTCCCTTAAAAAGACCTTTTAGAAGGCATCCCCTTAAGCAGATCGCCCAAGTGTTGCGTTGCCATACCCAAACAAACAATTTACATTACGGATCATTCGAAATTTAACATTGTTTTTCCGAATAGTATCGTTCTAACGTTCCAATCTAAAATTCGTTAAAAAAAAAAAACCTGATGTAAACCTTTGTGAAGGCCGAAAACGTTCGGAGTTTTCATTAATTTGTTACAGGTATTTAAAGATTTAAAGTTGTTGGTTTTTGGACTTATTGCCCGTATAAAGTTCAGGCCTGGCACTAACCGAACCCTTGTTATGTAACTCTCTTAGGAAATTATCCTGGCTCTCGATAGAAATAGATAAGGCGTTATAAACTTTCAAACAAGCTGAGTTTACAATGGCTTTCTGCAATCACTCGTAAATAAGTTTTTAATTGTTGTAAATTAGTTTTCTTGACTAGCATTATCTAATGCAGTGTTTTTCAACCTGTGGGTCGCGACCCCCTTGGGGGTCACCAAGCCTTACACGGGGGGCCGCGGGTAAAAGGAAAAGACAAGTGTTTGTAGGTTCTACACTACAATAAAAAAACTACAATTTCAGTGAGAAGGCTGTGCCTGTTTATTTTTTAATAATTTGTCAAAACGTGGTTTTATTTTTGAGACGCAAACAACTAAATCATTTTCTAATTGAAGCCTATTTCTCTTTTTAGTTTGTATGTCCATCATTGAAGAGAATGTTAATTCACATAGGTAAGAAGTGGCGAATGGCACTAATAATTTTAAAGCCTCTCTTGCCAGTTCTGGATACATTTGTTTTATTTTCATCCAGAAGACGTCAATATTTTGCGAATGAAATTCCATTTTAAGCATGCCGTCAGCAGCTAAATCTATAAGATTTTCTTTCATCTTCGTGGTTAGATCAGCCAGTTGTACTGACATATCTATGAAAGGATTTAATATCCATTTATGCCCATAGTTAGCTTCAGAGTCCAGTTTTGGAAAGTAAGTTAATAGTTTCTCTTCCAAATTATGCAAGCTCTGTATCATGCAAGGGATGTGAGAACTTACTACCAACAATTGATCCATTGCCGTTTCTTCGACAATCTTCTGAACACAAGGGAAAGACTCATATATATTTTTTTGCAAAGACGTTGACCACAAACGAAGTTTTGCGAAGAATCCTTTGATTTTATCTTTAGCTGTCAGAATGTTTTCTTCTCTCCCTTGGAGTTTCTTGTTTAAAATATTCAGGTGGCTAAAAAGATCAGCAAGAAATGCTAATTTTAGGAGCCAAACAGGGTCACATAAATAATTCGCATATTCAGATTTAGCACCTTGTAAAAACATTAACAATTCAGCTTTCAGTTCTAAAACTCTTGTCAATACCTTTCCTTTGGATAGCCACCTGACCTCTGTATGATAAAGGAGATTTGGATGGAGCGAACCCATGTCTTCACAAATGATTCTGAATAGTCGGGTTTGTAAGGCTTTACCTTTAATAGAATTCACAATTTTGATCACCTCTTTAAGAACTTCATTTAAATCAGAAGGTAAAACCTTGGCTACCAGAGCATGTCGATGAAGAAAGCAGTGTGTCCATGAGATATTAGGCATTATTGATTTTAATTTTGCAACGAGTCCGCTTTTTTGTCCAGTCATAGATTTAGCGCCATCGCTACAAATGGCAATACATTTTGTCCAATCAATCTTGTAGTTGCGAGTGCTTTCTAAAAATATGTCGTACAAACACTGACGTGTGGTGTTTGAAGAAAGTGCTTTGCAAAATAAAATGTCTTCTGTGATACTTTCATCTGCTTCAAAGCGCACAAATACTACAAACTGTGCACAATCTGAAACATCAGTAGATTCGTCAAACTGCAAAGCAAAATGTGGGCTCTTCTTTAATTTCTCGACTACTTGTTCTCGAATGTAACTGGCCATATCGTTTATTCTGCGTTCAATAGTATTGTCAGAAAGTGGTATGCTTTTTAGCTTGCTTGCCTCCTGCCTACCTAACATAATTTCAACCATATCTAGGGCTGCTGGCAAAATAAGATTTTCGGCATCTGTATGTGGCTTTTCTGCTTTAGCGACTCGGTATTCAACTCTGTAACTCGCTAATAATGCGTTTTCGTTGACACTGGATACCTAAAAACAGACAAAAAATCAAAAAAACAAATAAATAATTAAGCAAAATAAATATTATTTTTAATCACCAAATAACAATACTATTTTATTACCTGAATCATAGTATTTTGCTGAAGGTTAAGGGTTTTCAGCTTACATTCAAAGAAATCCAGCGGTTTATCAGCTTCTTTGGGATGTTTGGCTGAAAGGTGACGCATAAGCTTTGATGGTTTCATACTCTCACGTGATAATACATCGCCGCAAATTACACATTGAGATTTATTATTCATGACAGTAAATTCGTATTTCAAGTAATTGTCGTAGTAATGTCTATTTGTTTTCGGTTTTGATTCACTTCTGTCACTGCCACTTGTACCAGACGTGGAGGGCTGCGATCTTTTGAGAAATTTATCCATTTTATGCTCTTGCGTAGCAAAGCGCAAAGACAATACAATCACGTCTGTACTTGTTGGCGCATTCGCCTCCAGTGCCCCCGTGGCAAAGTTACTATTTGCAGGGCTCTTGTGACTTATTTGCAGAGCTCTTGTGACTTATTTGCAGAGTACAATTGGTTTTTCGATTGATATTTAGGTCTCAATAGAAAGAAAATTAAATACGTAGTTTTTAAAATCACTGGCATAGTTTTAATATGGATCTGGGGGGGTCGCCAAAATTTTTTAACTTGTAAAGGGGTCGCATATTCAAAAGGGTTGAAAAACACTGATCTAATGTATTTATCACAGTGTCAAAGAAGATTCAAACATGTGAATATAAACTGACTACTGACTAAGACGACAAACACTCACGAAGGGAAAAAAACAAAGAAATAAAGTTTAATTAATAAAGGAAATCAGATGGAGCACAATACACGAAGCAGGATGATAGTCATCATGAAAACAAGTACACGAAACCTTGTGCGTCTACAAAATAAATTTTTTTTACGCTCGTGGTTTTAGAATATTAAGAGCAAAACTTCGTTAACATTCATAAAAATTTGCCGCTTAATCCGTAAATTTTGATGCAAACCACGCAAAACGCAGTATTTTTGAGAAAATTGGGTCTTTCAGTTTATGATGGACGATGTATTTCTGTAGAGATAACGATCAGGGGCGGATCTACGTAGGGACTAATAGGGCTTAAGTCCTGGGGCCCGAAATGTCAAGGGCCCACAAAAATTGAATTATCATAAATTTTTAATACGTTTTCATTAACAATGAGCACTTATCGTATAGTAAAAAATAGTTAATAATGATAATATAATAATATTAATATTATAAATTATTATTTGTTTTATTGTAATCAATGTAACGTAATTGGTCAGTAATTAATCAATGTAAATATTTTTTAAATGTCTTATGTTTTTTATATAAGATATAAAGTTTGTCATTCAACACCATTTCATAAATAACATCAAAATCAGAGTTGAAATATATTTATTAAAATGAATTTTAAAACCCCAATTTAAAGATTCTTAATCTAACAAAAAAAAAAAAAAAAAAAAAAAAAAAAAAAAAAAAAAAAAAAAAAAAAAAAAAAAAAAAAAAAAAAAAAAAAAAAAAAAAAAAAAAAAAAAAAAAAAAAAAAAAAAAAAAAAAAAAAAAAAAAAAAAAAAAAAAAAAAAAAAAAAAAAAAAAAAAAAAAAAAAAAAAAAAAAAAAAAAAAAAAAAAAAAAAAAAAAAAAAAAAAAAAAAAAAAAAAAAAAAAAAAAAAAAAAAAAAAAAAAAAAAAAAAAAAAAAAAAAAAAAAAAAAAAAAAAAAAAAAAAAAAAAAAAAAAAAAAAAAAAAAAAAAAAAAAAAAAAAAAAAAAAAAAAAAAAAAAAAAAAAAAAAAAAAAAAAAAAAAAAAAAAAAAAAAAAAAAAAAAAAAAAAAAAAAAAAAAAAAAAAAAAAAAAAAAAAAAAAAAAAAAAAAAAAAAAAAAAAAAAAAAAAAAAAAAAAAAAAAAAAAAAAAAAAAAAAAAAAAAAAAAAAAAAAAAAAAAAAAAAAAAAAAAAAAAAAAAAAAAAAAAAAAAAAAAAAAAAAAAAAAAAAAAAAAAAAAAAAAAAANTACAGTGGTACCTCAGGATACGAAATTAATCCGTTCCGAAACTGAGATCGTATCATGAAAATGTCGTAAGGTGGATCTTTATAAATTTATAATAGAATTGTGTTGAAATGCATTGAATGCAGTACTGATATTTCGAGCCAAGTAAAAATTTCTACAAGATACTTTTTCTTCCATTAAACTTCTTAGTTCCAACAAGAGAGAAAATGCACTGAAGAGAGATTTAATAACCTAAAAAGACAATAATAAAGTTAATTTCAAAATACACTATATAAAAATATTATATAAAAAGTTACGAACTCGTAAGGGAAATGCTCTCGAAAGAGTAAAGAATCCTCCACAAGAAAATCCAATTTCTTTGTTATAAAACAGCTTCATGAAACACAACATCTAAAATAAATATCTGTGATTATTAGGGAAAGATAATCTTTCATAAAATTTAACTTGACATACGAAATATACCTTTAATTTCGTTTGAATGGGCAAATAAGAAATTGAGAATTTTCTTACTTCTTGATTTGATCCATAGAACTACATAATTTAAATACAATAAAACATGTTCTATATTATTGATAACTTTCAATTAGCTCCATAAAGATAGAAGGGAATATATTATAATATAATATATAAATAATAGCAAGTATTTAATTAAAAAGAAATATCTTACCAAGATAAAAAGTCGTGAAATTCCATAGGAAAGATATATCAAAGTAAGAGATACGCCTATGATGATTGGAATTAAAAAATATTTCATAATTAGAATTTCTGATCCTCCAATTGTTACATTATAAATGCACAAACACAATGAGTAAATACTCGAGAAGTAGCTGATGAATATACAATTTTCAAAAGTATGATTTATGTGGTTTAAGAATCGATATACCGCTTCGTGATTCTTCATGTTTCGCTGAATCTTTCGATGATCCATCACTTTTATTGCATTTTCGGTAGCTTCTAGTATTTTCGACATCTTCATTTGAATCAAATATAAAATGACATTGACTATCATTATTAAAAACATGATTAGATTGATTGCAAATATACTATATAAAGCATAAAGAGATCCACAGACAAAACGAGTAATATTGTTTTTACCAGAGTGAAAGAGATATGCCAATAATAATAATATTGGAATTACAGAAATAGTAAAAAAATGGATGGTGCCCCAACACATAATAATTATTCTTTGAAATTTCATTACTTGACAGAATTCTTTAATATTGACAGGAATATTTATTGATAGTTTTTTATTTTTCAAAAAAACAGAAATTAAGAAACAACAGTTTGAAATAGTGAAAAATAAACTACCGAAAAAGACTGTACCTTGTTGAGAAGAATGGTCTTTTAGGCATCCAGTTTGAAATCCTTTTAATTTATAAAATATTTCTATTGCTTTGGAAGAAGCAGAAATGAAGAAAATTAATTGCACGAATACCAAATATATTTTCAATAGTCGAGATTTTACATCACATTGTATACTTTTGCACGAAGATAATATATCCAAACCGATGGTTTTCAGTAGAGAAAATGAGGGAAGAAATAAACAATTCAAACATAATTGTTCTTTCATTATTTCGAACGAAACGTTTGAATTCGAATTCATTTTCCTGTATTGAATTGGGCTACTCTGAAATAAATGTTTTTTAATGAAAGAATATAAATTTTTAACGGTTGAGTATCGAGATCAGATGGCTTCGGATAAAGTAACTAATTTACAGCTGAGGGGATCAACGTTTGTATACAATTCAGTTCCTTCTTTCAGTATCGAGGCGTCTTTCTTCACGTTTCTTTCCTTTCTAGAATGTATTAAGAATAAACCTCAGCCGAATTTTATGGATGAAAATTGAATTCGAGCATTTATGTAATCTGTGAGTTATGATATAACACTAATTGACTATACTTAAAAGGTATGGCAGTAAATCTAAATTATAATTCATTAGCTTTGTTTACATAATTAGAAGATAAACCATTAAAATTCTTACATTCACTTTATTTTCTGATAGCAATTACATAAATCGATTAAATTTATTAATTTAGGACTATTCTTTAAGCATTTCTGATATTTAACTATTCAGTAATTTGTTCTAATTTATTTTCCATTAGGATTGTTTATTCTGCAAACAAAATCAATTTTATTTAATGCGATCAAGAAAGACTATGTTTAATGCACTGATTAACACTAATAGCACACGAAAAGATAGCTTAAAAATATCTAGGCCTATTTATCCGAAGTAAATGATAACTATAACCGAATTATGAAAACAATAAGCGAACTTTTATAAGTATATTTTAAAACATATGTTTAATTATAGAACACTCAAATTTTTATAACATTAAACTGATAATATACGTGGTTACAACTAGGATATCATTCGTTGTTTTCAACGTCTGCATATTGAACTGAGAGAGATTTACGCTTAAATATATACAGTGGTACCTCAGGATACGAAATTAATCCGTTCCGAAACTGAGATCGTATCATGAAAATGTCGTAAGGTGGATCATCTTTTCCCATACGATTACATGTAAAACCAAATAATTCGTTCCAACGCGAAGAACATACTCAAATTAAAGCCAAGTAATACATTTAAAAAAATAACTGTAGTAAGAAAAACAAATGAAAAATGCGAACTAATGTAACGTCGTATGGTGTGTTTTTGTTCGTATCGTGGAGCAAAAATATGTTCGAATTTCATGTCGTATTCTGAAAATTTCGTATGCTGGGGCGTTCGTAACCTGAGATACCACTGTAGTTTATTTATTGTTTTTCTTTTTTCACTCGCTTTCTTTTCTTTGTATATTCAATAAAACTTATGTACTGCTACATTACTACATACTAAAAACTACACATAAGTTATATTAAAATACAGTTTACTCCCGATTATTCGGACTAATAACGGGGACATACACGGGAAATCGAAACACACAAATAATTCCACACGTTTCTTGGAAAGGAATGAAGTCTAAATACTATCATCTGTTGTTATTAAATACACAACGTCTTCAATATATGTCAAGCTATTTAAGTTCCTAAAACGCGTCGTGAACAAAATGGCGTACATCGAATATCAATTTCACACAGAAATATATTATGTGAGAGATATGATACATTGCAGACATTGCAGACCAACTAAAAACAATTTATGTGTCTAGTGTACAATAACAAATTGTTTATATGGAAGTGTCTTTACTTGTTCTACTTTCAAAACCTAGTATAACAAGGTGACGGCCGGATGTTTGAATGGTTAAAACTTCGGTCTACCTATCTGACATCGAATCCGAGCTGTTGAAGAACCCAGGGCGATCTGTATCTGGTGTGTCAAGCAGTGGCGTGCCGTGATAATAGGGATCTGTGTTTCTGTAAGAAGCCGACTTCCAGGGGCAATCAGTTACTTGCGCGTCAGTGATGGTCTAGAGTCCATTCGTATGTGGGTGGTGGCGGAGGAGACAACGATGACAAGTATCTAACAAAAACCGTTTATTTTAACATAAAATAAACTTACACTATGTACAAAATAGTTTGCTTTAAGACAATCAGTTGTTCGGAAGTCCTGACGTCGGTGAGGTTCTTTGATCGTCGATCGAAGGTGGCCCTGGGGCAGTGGCGTTGACAAGTCCGAAAGACAGATGGAGAGACTTCGTCTGTTGGTGTCGGCAACACCGTCTAAGTCCGAAGTGGCACGGTTACAGGTTGGCACAATAGAGGAGAAACTGCTTATTTTTTGCGCGTTGACACACGGTGTTTTGGTAATTCGGAACGTTAACTAACCAAGTGAGAGGTGTCCTTGATTGTCGAGGATTATATTAATCTCTGTTCCTTCTTTCCTCAATTTTGATTGGTCATTCTCCCTCAATTACGCTTCCCGAGTGACTGATCCCTCTTTACGAAGCGTAACGGAAGCGCGAGAAGGGTCAAAATCGAAGATGAATTCGATCTTCCAACGATCATAGGATGACTTCCTTCCGCGATTTATGGTTTTTTGCATCGCAGTTTGATATAAACAAATAGCTGTTTGACTACAAACGATTTTTCCTTTTTTTTTAAACTAATAAATTTTTCTCTAAATTAACCGCTTTTTGGCGTCTTTCGTAAAGGTTCAGACCTGTCCGGAACCACATATTTCCATTAAAATTTTAAACAAATACAGGAAATGACAAAAATAAACAATTTACTTATTTTAATTCTAAAATACAAATAATACATACATAATACAAAATGACATGATACAAACAATAATAGAAAAACTTATGTTTTTTTTAATTTTCTATAAACTAACTCTATTTGGCGATTTTTTCCGCAAAGTCGTTAATTACTTAAGTCGTAAATTGGTTGTATTTTGAAGTTTAATTATGTGAAGCCATAAATCACTTAAAGCGCTAACGTGCAAGTCACGTGAGTTTTTGCGATTAAAACGTTACGGTTTTTATTTACGCCATTTTGATATTCCAGAGAATTTGTAACATAGTGAGTTTTTTTACCATTTTATTGTAAAATTAAAAGGTATTCATTCACTAAAAAAAAGTGTTTTTTTTTTATCTCTCCTGAAATTTGTTTTTTAGCATTGCACGCTTTATATAAAATATTATAACTACCAGAGGACGCCACTGGTTGGACCAGATGTCAAAGTACACGTGGTGAATAGGACATCTGCCCAACCTTCAACCTTAAGTCAAGTAAATACAATTTCTCTCATACAAATTTTATCTAATCACAGATTGTGATTTGGACAGAGGGCAGAAGATTTAGAACTGTGAGTAAAGAATATAATTTAATATTATTTAAATTATAATAAATATAATATGATTTACTATAATAAATAATATTTTACGTGTTATTTGTTCATAAATACAATATATATGTTTAACAATTCGTTTATTTTTATTTTAGAATGATCAGATCTGTAATGGCTACAATTGTAAAAGAAATTGTAAATACACCTTTAGCTCCTAAACCCATTGGACCATATAGGTTGGTATTTTTATTGGAAAACGATATTTTATTACTACATTACAATATATAAAATTATTTTATAGTTATTGTGGTCACCAGTTCGTGTGAAATTAATCATTACAAACAGGGCCACATACAATAAAAGATTAACATTTATTCTATATATGAATTATGGCACGACTGTACAGGTTAAAACACAGAACAATACTACATGCGTCTGCAAGGTCCAAATCCAAAAAGGAATGTGTGATGTCATAGGTCAGGTTTGTTCAGTTCAGGGGTTCCCCCTTGTGGCGACTTTGGGGTTTATTGCCAAAGCTGTCGCCACAGTTATATAAAACACCAAAACTTTAATAAATATTTAAACAAAGCTACAGCTTACAAGTAACAAGACTAACTTCATTACTGTTGTTTGTTATGGTAATGCAACACTTGGGCGATCTGCCTGGGGTGATACCTTCTGGGAGGTCTTTTAAGGGAAACTGGCCCCTATTTAGGTGTTATAGATGTGGAGAAAACCTGAAAAACTCCATGTGGCCAGCCCATCCGGGCAAGGCGCGAACCCATGACCGAACTCCTAGTGTTCAGGGTACGAAGACCACTTGGCCACTGGTGGGCTAACTTCATTACTTTGTAACAATAGTAAGAATAAGCTTTCTGCTATTGCTGCTATCATATATTAAACAGTAGTAATATAAAACTAAAATTTCTATAGAATTGTAAGTTTGCCGATGTTAAAGGGGGAGACAGTTCATCTTGCGTCAGAATGAGCCTAAGGGAAACAGCGTATGTGGATGGTGGTGAAGGAGGCAAATGAAGAACAAAGTGTTTTACAAAAGAAAACCCGTTTATTTGTTCGAATTCATGCTTACATCGATATTGGACAATTCCAAATCTTGGTGCTCCTGTGAACGGCAAAACTTCGGTTGATCGGTCGCAGCCCGGGTGGACGAGAAGGATCACTGGACGATACACATGTTTGTTGTTAAGCTGCGGCGTCCTGTGTGATTGGCGGTTGCACAACACAATCTAAATCACAACGGTAGGCTTAATCCAGAGGGGACTCTTCTTCGATCTTGAAGTTCCGATTTTTATAGTTTTTTCCCCACTATTCACATTTTGGATTGGTCCCTCGTCCCATTCCTCGCTTCCCTATTGGTCTTTCCTTTGTCTCCAGGTGCAAGACGAAACCTTTTCGGGTCGCGGGAAAGGTCCAATTCGAGGTGTCCATCTGATACCTTTGTCGACTCTGCTCAGTGACTGTTTATAAAACAATAACACCTGTACTCATAACTCAGGCCGTTGTTTACCATTTTTTGACATCTAAGAATTTAACGATCATTTTCACCTTTCATCTATCAAAAATTTCCCTTTTTTTTGTTCGTAAAGGTTTATCTTGGCGAACATTTTATAGACACACGAATCAATGATTTACCTATTTATGAGCGCTCGTATTAGAGTTTTGTCTTCCGCTAAGACCGTGACAGATAGTTTGACATATACTCGATCAGTTCCGAGTCTCGTTGTTTACATCTTGTGTCGCGCAAGAATGTCACGGTTTATTCGAGTTTGAACCTCGTCTGGGAACTCACAGAATGGAGTTAATGTGATTCCAATGTAGACTACTTGTCTGGTTTTTGGTTAAATTTATTTATATTAGCTTTAGTTTATTATGATCATTATCCAACATATTTCTATTTTTCTAATAATTTTATGTCGACAGAATGACTGGGGCAGTTAAGGAGATAATTATCATTCTGGGAACCTGGGTCCAAATCTGGGTGAACAACCCCATGCAATTCTGAATATGTTGGGCCTAGTCTCATTGTGGCCCTAGTTTCCATATAGTGAGTATAGAAAAAATATCCTCTTAGTGCCCACCGGACAGAAAGAGTAAAAAATTTTATGTAAACTTCACTTTTTGTCATTGTTCTTTTCAATTGAATTATTTATTTCTTCAGATAGATCTAAATACAATAAATAAGCATTGCTGAATCAATTCTATTAATAAAATCCAATGTGTAAATATATTATTAGCTTTTACCTTTTGCATAATATGTCTTTTCAATTGGAGAAAGTTTGTAAGGAATAAAGATAAAATTGTAATAATGACTTCTATCCTAATTCTTGGATGTTAATCACCAATCTGTCATATCATCATTCAAATGCTTTAAGAGATGGGTGTATTCATTAAATTCGAAAGCTTAGTTACTTATGATGCCATCTATGTCTTTATTATCTATGTTTTCAATTTGAATTTTGGATTAATATTTAATATTGGTTTACTATGTTAGACTTAATTGATATTTTTTAGGGTAATGTTACTTATGAAAATGTTCAGGAAATAATAATGCAAGAAGAAACAATCTATGAAGATGATCTATTGATAGATTGTTAGATACGATTTTTATCAATTTTGTTGGTAGTTCAATAAAGATTTAAGATAATAGTGATATAGATAACATGAATTTTAATTTAAAATTTTCTTTGATTAATTTGGATTCAACAATTAAAGTTTATTTCAAATGTGTACAATATTCATAAAATTTTTGTTCATCAAGAAAAAACTTACTAATAAATTCAGTAAAAAGAGAATGCAAATATTTAATGAAAATTTATATCTCATTTTACATACATTTTGTTTATGTCCCTTTCTACTTTTCCATAAAATTTTTTCCATTTCCTAATCCAAATGAGAATTATTGCATTAGGAAAATTAATTAAGAAATCATTTACATTCAAAAATCACATTAAGCTATTTAAAGCAGTGGTTTCCAAAATGTGCATTACTGCCCCTCTGTGAGTAGTGAGTAAAGCTTGGGGGACAAAAAGAAGCAAGTAGGTGGCAGGGGCCACTGGAGGCAGGGTACTGAACAGTGACCATAAGCAAAGGTTGGAGTCACTAACAACCTTTTCCTTTCCTACATTAAAACAGGTAAGAAACATTGAGTTTAATGGTTTCCAGATGCAGAAAACAATGTATAGTAAGGACACAAAGTGTAATTTTCATAGAAAAACTTTCCTAAGAATATTTCCAAGCCTTTCTCAAACAAGGAAATATGGGTTAGGGGGCATTGGGTATAACTTTATGGAACCAAGGAGGCTGTGGCTCGAAAAGTTTGGGTATCACCAATTGAAAGTAATCAAGTATTTTAATTATTGACTTTTTTTTAATATATTCAACTTTAAATGTTATTAATACATCAAAGTTTTAATACAAATAAATTTTTCGTTAATTTTTTTCAGCCAAGCAGTAATCGCTGATCGTACAATGTATATATCTGGTCAAATTGGATTAGATCCATGTACTGGAAAACTTGTTAATGGAGGAGTAACTTCAGAAACTAAACAAGTATATTTCTTACATAATTTAGAATATAAGTAGAAATATTATAAATAAAACAGAAAGTTAGACAATACAATAATAGTTTTTTAGTAAACATTTAATAACCAATTGCATTCTCATTGAAGAAACAAATATAGAAGACAAAAATGTTTTGATGTAGACAGACAATAGGTATGTGACTGTTGAATAAATTTAAATGAGCAGTTTTATCAGAACAGAAATAAATATTACCTAAATTTTTACTGTAAATTTTTTAGCATGTATATAGTGATATAAATTATAATTTCATTCATATAGTGGTATCTATATACATGAATCTATATTTTTTAAAATTCTTACTTTATAGTAAGAATTTTAAAAATATTCCATCTAGCAAAAATATACATATATATGTTTTTGTTTATATCTTTGGTAGATGTGTACAATAGAAGAATTTATAATCTTTAATTGTTTTGACAACTTTTTAAATGTTTTGTAGAGAAACTGTACATAAAATTTAATTGCAAATTTTTCATATTTAATATATATACAGTATATATAAAAATAATCTCATGCTTGTTTTTATATCAATTCAAATTCTCAAAAACTTAAGTTATAAGAGAACAACATAATATTTTTCTTGGCTAAATATAGAATACAGTACTTATTTATGATATGGGTCATATTTTTGAGTAAATTTTACATAAGTTGAGAATATTTGATTTCATTTATATTTTTCTGGAAGTTAAATATTATCTTAATACAAATTTATATCTTCTACTAGATTTTAAATTATTATTTTAAAAATAAATTTGCTATTATATAGTACTAAAATTAGAAAAGTATTGTAAATCATATAAACTTTTTGCTATAACTCATTTAAATATTAATTTAAAAATGATTTTAATTTCATTTGTAATCATAAATTTTTAAAATTTATTTTGAAACAAACCAAGAAAAATGCTTATTGATATAATTTATAAGTAGAACTAAACACCCTAATTAACTTTATCTTATTCTATTTTGAATTTCTTTGACAAGTAAGCTCAAGGTGACTCATTAAATAAATCAAACATTTGTTCAAATTATATACAGTAGACCCCCCTATAACATGGTAGATACGTTCTGTGTTATATGAATTTGTGTTGTACAAGTCACTTAAATACATGAGCCAATCACAGCCCAGCACTTGTGCAGTTTAGGGGCTACAGCTGTTTGAAAGGTTTTCTTCCATAAAATGAATCAATTCTAGATTAATTTGACTCGAACGTTTCCAAAACACATATAATTTTTTGGGAATAATCCATATAAACTATGCTATAAACAAAACTTTGTAAGAATACTTACCAAGTGCACACCATTCAAAAATGCCATTGCTTAGCTTGTTTTCATCATGGACCGGCTTATCGAATGGTGGACGCGTTTCCTGATAAGTTATTCTTTCTGCGAAAAATTCACTGAACTTTAGATAACATAAAAATTATAAAATTAAAGTATTAGACTTACAGTAGCTAATTTATGTATTGTACAGATGATAGTAAACTCAACTTTCCCACCTAAATTCTCCATATATACATGTGGCACTGAACGGCGGCAAGTAGTTCAGCTGCTTGTCCACTATTGGTCCAGATTCAACCAATCCTGTCGCGACACAACAATCTGTCTCATTCTTTTACCATGTTATACGAACAGGATCACAATTCTTTTGTCGTGTTATACAAATTAGTGTTATATGAACCCATATTATAGGGGGGTCTACTGTACTTTTCACTATATGATGCTTGGTTCTATTTATAAAATATTTTATTAATAAAAGTATAATATATTGTATAGTACTGATCTGTGTAATTGTTCGTAATTGTTTGTTTGAAATAATCCACAACAATCAATATTTTATACTTTTTTTAAAATTTAATCTTTTACAGTAGTTAAAATAAGATCATTTCAACATAATTACTTGGAATGCCGAGAAGTCAGACAGTTGAATTTTTAGATAAACTGCTATAAATTCTATATGGAATCTTCAATTTGATCCTAATACAGCTATAAATTATGTGAAAAATAAATTTAGATAATATTTATTTATTTGATATAAAATTCATCTGTGAAGGATGAAACAAATTATACACTAGATAATAGAAACATAATTTATCAACTCTAGGTCTTTTCAATTTATATATTAGCATTTTTATGAAAATGCATATCAAAGCAAATGCATTTACAAAATACTTTTAATCATTGCACAAATTTCAAGTATTGCACTTAGAAAGTTCTAGAGCAGTTTTTAAATTTCTTTGATTGGTAGCCTTAAATAACATTAACATTTATAGAATATCAGTTGAAGTAAAATATGTTATGTTAAGTTAATTTTTAACTTATCGTATGAAATATAATCTTATCAAATGTAAACTTATATATCTGCATTTTAAAGAATCTTTAAATATTGTGTAAAAAAATTAAAGCTGCATTTAATATTATCTATGCTTACATCAAAATAATCATTCTTAAATTAAATAAAAAGACATCTATTTATTTATTAAAGTAATAATTTTTAAAAATTTTAAAATCAGTTTTAGTTGTGTTCAAATTTCTGTATGAATCAATTTCCTATGATATGCAATTACTTGGATTAGTTTCACAATGCTTTGGTGTATTTTGATATTTCCATTTTAAAAATTATTAAATAAAAGATTTTAAATTTATGTACACACATTAATTACAGTAATTAATTAATAATGACTTTATAATTATTGCATTTCCAGAATTTAATATGTTAAAACATAATGTCTGATAGTAAATTATAAAGTTTAAAATTAATGATTTAAATAAAATTTTTGATTCATACATTTATAAAAATTTATGAAATTTGATAATTTTTATTCTATTATTTAGACTCCTCCTTCTATACAAATGAAGTCTAAATATTTGTCTTTAAATTGTGATATTATTGCTTGAAGAATATTGTATGCAATTACTGTTTATCCATTGATTATTTTAATTTTAATTAAACTTTCTATTTATTAAATTTTAGGCTCTTCAAAATTTAAGCAAAATACTTGAAGCTGCAGGTCTTTCATATAAGAATGGTAAGTATAATTTTTTAAATATAATTTATATAAATATTTTAATTCAACTGGTTGAGTATTTATACCTTACAAAGAAAATTCGTTTATTTGATAGACTGAGTTATTCATCATCATTTTTTTTTAATAGACACATATTATACATAGAAATATGTATACTTGGAACTGTATATAAAGTATTAATAATTATTATGAATAAACTGTTATATTACACTTTATTCATATTATTAATTAATATTTTTGGACAATCACGTTAACCCTGTTATAGTGATAAATATATTAATTGCACATTGATAAATCAATCATAAATACATATGCAAATTCAAAGTACAGTAGAGCAGTGATTATCTGAATCAATTGGGGAGTGGGGTTGTTCAAAAAATTGATTTTTCAGATAACCAATTATGTACAAAAAAATATATTAACCTATCCCATGTTGAAATTTATTCAAATCCTGGCACGTCCTTAAATACCCTCTCATGGTCGTGTCAGTGCTGCCAGCTAAAACACGCGCACCAACAAAATATTGGAGTAGCCCAAGAGATAGCCAGTGCCACAGCACTAGCGGAAATTTACATTTGCCAACTGAAAGCTTTTAGTTAATTGACGTTTCAGTTGATCGACATTCGAATAATCAATGCTCTACTGTATTATATGTTTCTTAAAAAGTTTAAACTTTAGAAAATAAAAAATACTTTCACCAGTTATATATTAGCTTCTTCAGTTTTGTATTCAAAGTTTTCAGATTTGAAGTGATTATTTTGAATCCAAAAATTTTAGTGTTTTAATACAAAGATTATGAATGGTGCATGTACCATAATTTCAGGTGGATAACCTGTGGGTTTGTGTTTGAAAGATAATTTAAAGGAGGAGCAGATTAACCAATTTTTAAATTCCAGTCACTAGTTAAAGTTGATTCACACTTTACAACTTGTTTGTAATATAATAGCCTACAGTTAATATCAATAATAAAATTATTAGATTTTTTAAAAATAAATTTTAAAAAATTAATAGAAAAGGAAATAGAAATATATAATTTTCTATTACAAAGGAAATAGAAAATAATAATTACTATTGGACAAAGGAAATTAGTCATAAAATAAAAATGATAAATTGTATTTATTTATTTTTACACTTAATTTACATAATTGCATAAGTTTATAAACATCTGCTATCAAATTATGGGCATAACCAGTGAGTACAGGGATTAATTTCTCAGCAGCCACAGGTATGGTACAATGTATGGTAAAGTACTTAGCCTTAACTTTCCTGTTAAGGCTAAGTACTTTACCATGCATACACACAAGGCATCTTTAAATACACATTAACAAAGACAACACACTGCTACTATACTAAATTATTGTCTTCTGTTAATATACACATGGATAAAAAGATATCTAATGTTTTAAATTTTATTAATGTTAATTAAAATAATGTAAAATGGATTTAGACATTAGAGTTTAAAAAATAATGTTTTTTGCTTAATGTCATTTTTAGTTTCAAGTTTGTTAATTATTATTCTGAATTAAATTTAATAATTAAATAAAATTATTAAATGTAATTCAAAAATTATTGTAATTGTTAATTAATGTTAGCATAAGATAGCAGTCTAACTGCATATCTTTAGAAAAATTATTTTATATTATTAATAGTTAGCCAAACTATAATCTGAATAATCCAAAGTTTAGTATGATTATCATAGAATATTTGTGCTTGATTGTTTATTTACAGTACATCTATAATGATTTGTTAATAGAAATGAAACAGAAAAAGAAATAGTTTAATGCAGTGTTTCTCAATGGGGGCAATATCGCCCCCATGTGGGCATTTTTCCATGTTGAGGGGACGATTTGTAACAATTTATATTTTGGGGGGCAAAAAACAATTTTCTGGGCGATATAGTAAAACATTATATTAAGATTAATTAGATATTTTATTCGTTATATCATACAATAATTAAACAAATAACATTATACTACTCACTAGTCTATTCAATGCAGTACAAATTTGGCATTAGCCCTGGCCCACGGCATCAGAATTTTGAAGTGAAGGGGCGATACTATGTAACGGTTTTATTGAAGGGGCGGCGATTCATTAGAGGTTGAGAAACACTGATTTAATGCTTGAGATGGCAACTTCTAAACTGAATACTGGTAATTATCTTATTTTCAAGTCATCCCAGTGGAATGTATCCCATTCCATTTGGATGACTGTTGACATTTTCTGTGGAGTATTTCATCACTATGGGTTGTCTGCCTAAAATTATGGTACTTTTTATTTTTTAAGGTTTATTACAAATCTTTAAGAAATTTACCTTTCACTGTTTTATTTATATATTTAGTTCAAGATAATAGAGGATGCATTGCAGCAAAATCAATGATAAAAAGTAATTGATTTTGTAATAATTAATTAATTTCATATAAACAGTGTTGTGTATAATTACAATGCATACATGTTTTACTAATTAGGTTAAGTTAACAATACATTTAAAACTATTTGGCAAATAAGAACCAATTATCTTGTGATAAATTTTGTTCTAATTTAATTCAATGAATTGAAAGATATGATACCAAAATAACAGCATGTAAGATAGCATATGTTGTTGTTATTTATTATTTCAGTAATAAAGTAAGAACAATATAAGTTGCTTTATGTATTGTTTTCTCTTTATACATTATTATTTATGTATTTTTATCATTAATGTATTTCTAAATAATTTTTTCAGTGGTAAAATGCACTGTCTTATTGAAGAATATGGATGATTTTTCAAGAGTGAATGATATTTATAAGGATTGTAAGTGCAATGCAGCTTATTGTTTTTTATTTTGCTATTTCATTTTTAATCTCAATAATCTCAATAAAATGTAGCAGTAAGTAGAAATTTCTTTTTATTGATAATTATCTGGCTTAAGTTGTTACAGACTAAACAGCAAAATATACAGTACAATTTCTTTTTTTCCCTCTAAACATAACTTCAAAAACTGAAACTAATAGATCAAGGAATAATAAAGAACATTAAAGTTTATTATTGAAAATACATTTTAATGAAAATTTGGAAGCTTAGAAGAGATTCAGTCTTTGAAAGGTTTAATTCTGCTCTGAGATTGTGTATATGAAATTCACAAGGTCAAGAAACAATGTTTTCCATCCACTATCAAGAATTACTTCAGAAAAGCCATCATTATGAAGGAAATTAAAAATAATGTACTACATGAATGCAGACAGTGATATTCAAGCTCACAATTTACCAGTGGAAGAGTTCAATATGTTGAATAAAGAAATATAAGATGATAATAGACTTGTTAGCAAACCATCAGGTAATGAAGTATTTACAACATTCCAGACAATAAGGCAGGCCTGCAATTTCAAGGGGGTTGGAGAAAGACAACTCAATTTGTTAAATGAATGCAAATTGTTTATTGAAAGGAAAACTTTAAAAACTGCATACAAACAAAAATAAATTAATTTTTTTTAATACTGCACTAGTAAATATGCCCATCAAGAATGACAGATTATATGATGTTTAGTAAAGTGAAAGTAAATGAAATAACTAGAAGTACAATTTTATTTTCTAATTTTTATTAAAGGAAATGAATTTCTAGCTATATGCCCCTCTTCAGTCCATATTATATATAACTAGCAGATAAGCCCAGCATTGCTCATGCAAGAAGTAATGATAGCAAAGATTAAGATTATTAGATTATAGCCAATCTTATCCATTTTGACCAGGTGCAAGAATAAGTCCCCCCTCTTCAGAGACTAATTAGAAGGTTTTTAGGTGGGTCTAAAAATATGTTCAATTTCCTGCAAAAATGCAAAAAACCGCATCTAAAATAGTACAGTAGAAGCCAAATTCTTCAGGGGAATTCTTAATTCTCCTCTCTCCACAGGGGAAATTTCCAAAAATCCCTTCTTAGTGTACACATACTCATGACATACCATAACTGTGTACCAAATTTCAACTTCTAACCATTTGGGCTCTGTGCTTATTATTGTTATCATCAACTCATCTTGATTATATTATAAGATGATACAACTGTAATATAACTAATGTTGACAACAGGAATACCTGACTGGAAAAATGGACAACTGAAGTATTTATTACCTTATTTTTAGCCAGTTTTTATTGGTTTTAAAGTTTTTGTTTTTACTCCTTTTATTTGTCAATTTTTTCCATATTTTTAGCAAGGTTTACTTTTTTATTTTATACTTTTACTAGTTTTACTGTACATTTTTAACACTTAGTTATTCCAGTTATCATTACATTAGTTATATTAGAGTTTTATCATTATATGTAATAAGGACTGAAAAGAAACATATAGCCCAAAATGCATTTCCTATAATAAAAATTAGAAAATAAAAGCTACTATTTCCATCGAAAAAGTGTTCCCAATGATAAGTTCTCCATAGCAAATTTGTGCTTAATTCCAAAGAACATTCACTCAAAAAAGAGAACAGCTAGCAATCAAGTAACAAGTAATAAGTACAATATTTTATTAAAGAAAAATTTAGCATACATCACAAAACATCTTTAAAAATAATATTTCTGATAGATGTATCCTTTTATCATCATCATGTGTAATTTCTATTTTCTGAAAAATATTATCTGAATTCAATGCAATTTTAAAGAAGTTATAAGGATTGTAAGTGCAATGCAGCTTATTGTTTTTTGTTTTGCTATTTCATTTTTAATCTCAATAATCTCAATAAAATGTAGCAGTAAGTAGAAATNATCAATTCAAATTCTCAAAAACTTAAGTTATAAGAGAACAACATAATATTTTTCTTGGCTAAATATAGAATACAGTACTTATTTATGATATGGGTCATATTTTTGAGTAAATTTTACATAAGTTGAGAATATTTGATTTCATTTATATTTTTCTGGAAGTTAAATATTATCTTAATACAAATTTATATCTTCTACTAGATTTTAAATTATTATTTTAAAAATAAATTTGCTATTATATAGTACTAAAATTAGAAAAGTATTGTAAATCATATAAACTTTTTGCTATAACTCATTTAAATATTAATTTAAAAATGATTTTAATTTCATTTGTAATCATAAATTTTTAAAATTTATTTTGAAACAAACCAAGAAAAATGCTTATTGATATAATTTATAAGTAGAACTAAACACCCTAATTAACTTTATCTTATTCTATTTTGAATTTCTTTGACAAGTAAGCTCAAGGTGACTCATTAAATAAATCAAACATTTGTTCAAATTATATACAGTAGACCCCCCTATAACATGGTAGATACGTTCTGTGTTATATGAATTTGTGTTGTACAAGTCACTTAAATACATGAGCCAATCACAGCCCAGCACTTGTGCAGTTTAGGGGCTACAGCTGTTTGAAAGGTTTTCTTCCATAAAATGAATCAATTCTAGATTAATTTGACTCGAACGTTTCCAAAACACATATAATTTTTTGGGAATAATCCATATAAACTATGCTATAAACAAAACTTTGTAAGAATACTTACCAAGTGCACACCATTCAAAAATGCCATTGCTTAGCTTGTTTTCATCATGGACCGGCTTATCGAATGGTGGACGCGTTTCCTGATAAGTTATTCTTTCTGCGAAAAATTCACTGAACTTTAGATAACATAAAAATTATAAAATTAAAGTATTAGACTTACAGTAGCTAATTTATGTATTGTACAGATGATAGTAAACTCAACTTTCCCACCTAAATTCTCCATATATACATGTGGCACTGAACGGCGGCAAGTAGTTCAGCTGCTTGTCCACTATTGGTCCAGATTCAACCAATCCTGTCGCGACACAACAATCTGTCTCATTCTTTTACCATGTTATACGAACAGGATCACAATTCTTTTGTCGTGTTATACAAATTAGTGTTATATGAACCCATATTATAGGGGGGTCTACTGTACTTTTCACTATATGATGCTTGGTTCTATTTATAAAATATTTTATTAATAAAAGTATAATATATTGTATAGTACTGATCTGTGTAATTGTTCGTAATTGTTTGTTTGAAATAATCCACAACAATCAATATTTTATACTTTTTTTAAAATTTAATCTTTTACAGTAGTTAAAATAAGATCATTTCAACATAATTACTTGGAATGCCGAGAAGTCAGACAGTTGAATTTTTAGATAAACTGCTATAAATTCTATATGGAATCTTCAATTTGATCCTAATACAGCTATAAATTATGTGAAAAATAAATTTAGATAATATTTATTTATTTGATATAAAATTCATCTGTGAAGGATGAAACAAATTATACACTAGATAATAGAAACATAATTTATCAACTCTAGGTCTTTTCAATTTATATATTAGCATTTTTATGAAAATGCATATCAAAGCAAATGCATTTACAAAATACTTTTAATCATTGCACAAATTTCAAGTATTGCACTTAGAAAGTTCTAGAGCAGTTTTTAAATTTCTTTGATTGGTAGCCTTAAATAACATTAACATTTATAGAATATCAGTTGAAGTAAAATATGTTATGTTAAGTTAATTTTTAACTTATCGTATGAAATATAATCTTATCAAATGTAAACTTATATATCTGCATTTTAAAGAATCTTTAAATATTGTGTAAAAAAATTAAAGCTGCATTTAATATTATCTATGCTTACATCAAAATAATCATTCTTAAATTAAATAAAAAGACATCTATTTATTTATTAAAGTAATAATTTTTAAAAATTTTAAAATCAGTTTTAGTTGTGTTCAAATTTCTGTATGAATCAATTTCCTATGATATGCAATTACTTGGATTAGTTTCACAATGCTTTGGTGTATTTTGATATTTCCATTTTAAAAATTATTAAATAAAAGATTTTAAATTTATGTACACACATTAATTACAGTAATTAATTAATAATGACTTTATAATTATTGCATTTCCAGAATTTAATATGTTAAAACATAATGTCTGATAGTAAATTATAAAGTTTAAAATTAATGATTTAAATAAAATTTTTGATTCATACATTTATAAAAATTTATGAAATTTGATAATTTTTATTCTATTATTTAGACTCCTCCTTCTATACAAATGAAGTCTAAATATTTGTCTTTAAATTGTGATATTATTGCTTGAAGAATATTGTATGCAATTACTGTTTATCCATTGATTATTTTAATTTTAATTAAACTTTCTATTTATTAAATTTTAGGCTCTTCAAAATTTAAGCAAAATACTTGAAGCTGCAGGTCTTTCATATAAGAATGGTAAGTATAATTTTTTAAATATAATTTATATAAATATTTTAATTCAACTGGTTGAGTATTTATACCTTACAAAGAAAATTCGTTTATTTGATAGACTGAGTTATTCATCATCATTTTTTTTTAATAGACACATATTATACATAGAAATATGTATACTTGGAACTGTATATAAAGTATTAATAATTATTATGAATAAACTGTTATATTACACTTTATTCATATTATTAATTAATATTTTTGGACAATCACGTTAACCCTGTTATAGTGATAAATATATTAATTGCACATTGATAAATCAATCATAAATACATATGCAAATTCAAAGTACAGTAGAGCAGTGATTATCTGAATCAATTGGGGAGTGGGGTTGTTCAAAAAATTGATTTTTCAGATAACCAATTATGTACAAAAAAATATATTAACCTATCCCATGTTGAAATTTATTCAAATCCTGGCACGTCCTTAAATACCCTCTCATGGTCGTGTCAGTGCTGCCAGCTAAAACACGCGCACCAACAAAATATTGGAGTAGCCCAAGAGATAGCCAGTGCCACAGCACTAGCGGAAATTTACATTTGCCAACTGAAAGCTTTTAGTTAATTGACGTTTCAGTTGATCGACATTCGAATAATCAATGCTCTACTGTATTATATGTTTCTTAAAAAGTTTAAACTTTAGAAAATAAAAAATACTTTCACCAGTTATATATTAGCTTCTTCAGTTTTGTATTCAAAGTTTTCAGATTTGAAGTGATTATTTTGAATCCAAAAATTTTAGTGTTTTAATACAAAGATTATGAATGGTGCATGTACCATAATTTCAGGTGGATAACCTGTGGGTTTGTGTTTGAAAGATAATTTAAAGGAGGAGCAGATTAACCAATTTTTAAATTCCAGTCACTAGTTAAAGTTGATTCACACTTTACAACTTGTTTGTAATATAATAGCCTACAGTTAATATCAATAATAAAATTATTAGATTTTTTAAAAATAAATTTTAAAAAATTAATAGAAAAGGAAATAGAAATATATAATTTTCTATTACAAAGGAAATAGAAAATAATAATTACTATTGGACAAAGGAAATTAGTCATAAAATAAAAATGATAAATTGTATTTATTTATTTTTACACTTAATTTACATAATTGCATAAGTTTATAAACATCTGCTATCAAATTATGGGCATAACCAGTGAGTACAGGGATTAATTTCTCAGCAGCCACAGGTATGGTACAATGTATGGTAAAGTACTTAGCCTTAACTTTCCTGTTAAGGCTAAGTACTTTACCATGCATACACACAAGGCATCTTTAAATACACATTAACAAAGACAACACACTGCTACTATACTAAATTATTGTCTTCTGTTAATATACACATGGATAAAAAGATATCTAATGTTTTAAATTTTATTAATGTTAATTAAAATAATGTAAAATGGATTTAGACATTAGAGTTTAAAAAATAATGTTTTTTGCTTAATGTCATTTTTAGTTTCAAGTTTGTTAATTATTATTCTGAATTAAATTTAATAATTAAATAAAATTATTAAATGTAATTCAAAAATTATTGTAATTGTTAATTAATGTTAGCATAAGATAGCAGTCTAACTGCATATCTTTAGAAAAATTATTTTATATTATTAATAGTTAGCCAAACTATAATCTGAATAATCCAAAGTTTAGTATGATTATCATAGAATATTTGTGCTTGATTGTTTATTTACAGTACATCTATAATGATTTGTTAATAGAAATGAAACAGAAAAAGAAATAGTTTAATGCAGTGTTTCTCAATGGGGGCAATATCGCCCCCATGTGGGCATTTTTCCATGTTGAGGGGACGATTTGTAACAATTTATATTTTGGGGGGCAAAAAACAATTTTCTGGGCGATATAGTAAAACATTATATTAAGATTAATTAGATATTTTATTCGTTATATCATACAATAATTAAACAAATAACATTATACTACTCACTAGTCTATTCAATGCAGTACAAATTTGGCATTAGCCCTGGCCCACGGCATCAGAATTTTGAAGTGAAGGGGCGATACTATGTAACGGTTTTATTGAAGGGGCGGCGATTCATTAGAGGTTGAGAAACACTGATTTAATGCTTGAGATGGCAACTTCTAAACTGAATACTGGTAATTATCTTATTTTCAAGTCATCCCAGTGGAATGTATCCCATTCCATTTGGATGACTGTTGACATTTTCTGTGGAGTATTTCATCACTATGGGTTGTCTGCCTAAAATTATGGTACTTTTTATTTTTTAAGGTTTATTACAAATCTTTAAGAAATTTACCTTTCACTGTTTTATTTATATATTTAGTTCAAGATAATAGAGGATGCATTGCAGCAAAATCAATGATAAAAAGTAATTGATTTTGTAATAATTAATTAATTTCATATAAACAGTGTTGTGTATAATTACAATGCATACATGTTTTACTAATTAGGTTAAGTTAACAATACATTTAAAACTATTTGGCAAATAAGAACCAATTATCTTGTGATAAATTTTGTTCTAATTTAATTCAATGAATTGAAAGATATGATACCAAAATAACAGCATGTAAGATAGCATATGTTGTTGTTATTTATTATTTCAGTAATAAAGTAAGAACAATATAAGTTGCTTTATGTATTGTTTTCTCTTTATACATTATTATTTATGTATTTTTATCATTAATGTATTTCTAAATAATTTTTTCAGTGGTAAAATGCACTGTCTTATTGAAGAATATGGATGATTTTTCAAGAGTGAATGATATTTATAAGGATTGTAAGTGCAATGCAGCTTATTGTTTTTTATTTTGCTATTTCATTTTTAATCTCAATAATCTCAATAAAATGTAGCAGTAAGTAGAAATTTCTTTTTATTGATAATTATCTGGCTTAAGTTGTTACAGACTAAACAGCAAAATATACAGTACAATTTCTTTTTTTCCCTCTAAACATAACTTCAAAAACTGAAACTAATAGATCAAGGAATAATAAAGAACATTAAAGTTTATTATTGAAAATACATTTTAATGAAAATTTGGAAGCTTAGAAGAGATTCAGTCTTTGAAAGGTTTAATTCTGCTCTGAGATTGTGTATATGAAATTCACAAGGTCAAGAAACAATGTTTTCCATCCACTATCGAGAATTACTTCAGAAAAGCCATCATTATGAAGGAAATTAAAAATAATGTACTACATGAATGCAGACAGTGATATTCAAGCTCACAATTTACCAGTGGAAGAGTTCAATATGTTGAATAAAGAAATATAAGATGATAATAGACTTGTTAGCAAACCATCAGGTAATGAAGTATTTACAACATTCCAGACAATAAGGCAGGCCTGCAATTTCAAGGGGGTTGGAGAAAGACAACTCAATTTGTTAAATGAATGCAAATTGTTTATTGAAAGGAAAACTTTAAAAACTGCATACAAACAAAAATAAATTAATTTTTTTTAATACTGCACTAGTAAATATGCCCATCAAGAATGACAGATTATATGATGTTTAGTAAAGTGAAAGTAAATGAAATAACTAGAAGTACAATTTTATTTTCTAATTTTTATTAAAGGAAATGAATTTCTAGCTATATGCCCCTCTTCAGTCCATATTATATATAACTAGCAGATAAGCCCAGCATTGCTCATGCAAGAAGTAATGATAGCAAAGATTAAGATTATTAGATTATAGCCAATCTTATCCATTTTGACCAGGTGCAAGAATAAGTCCCCCCTCTTCAGAGACTAATTAGAAGGTTTTTAGGTGGGTCTAAAAATATGTTCAATTTCCTGCAAAAATGCAAAAAACCGCATCTAAAATAGTACAGTAGAAGCCAAATTCTTCAGGGGAATTCTTAATTCTCCTCTCTCCACAGGGGAAATTTCCAAAAATCCCTTCTTAGTGTACACATACTCATGACATACCATAACTGTGTACCAAATTTCAACTTCTAACCATTTGGGCTCTGTGCTTATTATTGTTATCATCAACTCATCTTGATTATATTATAAGATGATACAACTGTAATATAACTAATGTTGACAACAGGAATACCTGACTGGAAAAATGGACAACTGAAGTATTTATTACCTTATTTTTAGCCAGTTTTTATTGGTTTTAAAGTTTTTGTTTTTACTCCTTTTATTTGTCAATTTTTTCCATATTTTTAGCAAGGTTTACTTTTTTATTTTATACTTTTACTAGTTTTACTGTACATTTTTAACACTTAGTTATTCCAGTTATCATTACATTAGTTATATTAGAGTTTTATCATTATATGTAATAAGGACTGAAAAGAAACATATAGCCCAAAATGCATTTCCTATAATAAAAATTAGAAAATAAAAGCTACTATTTCCATCGAAAAAGTGTTCCCAATGATAAGTTCTCCATAGCAAATTTGTGCTTAATTCCAAAGAACATTCACTCAAAAAAGAGAACAGCTAGCAATCAATAAGTACAATATTTTATTAAAGAAAAATTTAGCATACATCACAAAACATCTTTAAAAATAATATTTCTGATAGATGTATCTCTTTTATCATCATCATGTGTAATTTTTATTTTCTGAAAAATATTATCTGAACTCAATGCAATTTTAAAGAAGTTATGCTGATTAGCTTTGTCAATGGCTTGTCCAAAATTCTTTACAGTTCTTTCAGGCTAGCAACTTAATGTGAAGAAAGACTTGGACAATCACTTGTTTTAAAAACAAAGAAAATAATTTGAATAGATATTTAACAAAGCACTAAACCATGAATTCTTTATGTTTTCACCACAAATAGATCATAGTAGATATTGTAGATCGCATGCTCTGGAAAACACTTGGACCTCCAATGTTTTATTTAATAGTTAATTAAACTTTAATAAATATAAAATAATTTTAATGTATAAAATAGGCTAAACCATAATAAATTCAAAATTTATAACACCTTGCTTATGAATAATAGCATCAAAGTGAAGTCATAGTGTTTGAAGTTCAGATCCCCAATTGTAGCATTGAAATCTTGTTGGAAGTTATTATAGTGCATAATAGTAGAAAGAAGTTATACATTTTGTACATATTGATTTGAACATATTGTATTTAATAATATTGTATATAATAATTATTATAGAAATGGATAGAATAAGAATATTGTACCATATATACAGGATTGTAACACTGTTTTCCTTATCATTACAACCTTATTTTAAAACAAAAAAGAAATATTGTATATTGTACAGAAGATGGAATACATCCTCAGATTTCAAAAGATGGCAATCAACTAGTTAAAACTACATCTGGTCTCCTAACCTTCTCTCTCTCATCTGAAGCTCTCATTGATTTTCTTATCAATTCATAAATGTTCCTTCTTGAGAGAGAGAGCTGGTGGTGTGATAGTGCGGCTCTCACAAATTCTTTTAAGCAGTCTTAAAAGAACTTAAAATCTTGATGTAATAGTTATTCTTTAAAATTAAATTATTCAGTGTCTTACATATTTTTTATTTACTATTTTACTAACTAAATAAAAATTCTTTGTGAACTCATTCATTGAAATCCCTTGCTATCAAAGGACAAAAATTCAGAATGATGTTGATAACTTTTACAATAAATTTTCTGAAATCTGTCAAACAAAAACATGCACATGACTGAAAGTGTCATTAGCATACATTTCAATAATAATTTTTATTTTCAAAAAAAAACTTAATATTTACTCTTAGTTCCATCAAATACTAGCAATAATTTTCATAACATCTCTAATGTGATTATGAAATTCACAAGGTCAAGAAACAATGTTTTCCATCCACTATCGAGAATTACTTCAGAAAAGCCATCATTATGAAGGAAATTAAAAATAATGTACTACATGAATGCAGACAGTGATATTCAAGCTCACAATTTACCAGTGGAAGAGTTCAATATGTTGNATTTTCATAACATCTCTAATGTGATTGTTAGCAAATAATGAGTGATACATGTATGAGCTCGGATTGGTTGGCTCTCTAGACATATTGAATCTCATTCTTATATGTTTTATATCCATTCAGTCTTTATTGCATTTAGCACTGTGTAGAATGTAATTTCTTCAATGAATTGCAGTGAAATTTGGAAGACATGTTTTTAGTTCCGTATTTTTGCAGAATGACTGGTATGCCAGTCTATTCAGGGGTGACCATGAAATCAAATCAGTTATGATACCAGATCCATATGGTAATAGCTGGCATTCTGGTTTATCCCAGAAAAGCTGGCATGCCAATTTATGTGAGGTTATACATCCCTCTCTAGAGGGCACATTAAAAGAAAATGAGAGAGTTACAATAAAGTTTAATTATAACTACCTAATAATTGAGTATAAATTTCAGATTTAGTTATAAAATGTGATCTTTATTTATAAATATAAAGTTTTAANATTTTTATTTTCAAAAAAAAACTTAATATTTACTCTTAGTTCCATCAAATACTAGCAATAATTTTCATAACATCTCTAATGTGATTGTTAGCAAATGAGTGATACATGTGTGAGCTTGAAGAGGATCACTTGGATTGGTTGTCTCTCTAGACATATTGAATCTCATTCTTATATGCTTTATATCCATTCAGTCTTTATTGCATTTAGCATTGTGTAGAATGTAATTTCTTCAATGAATTGCAGTGAAGTTTGGAAGACATGTTTTTAGTTCTGTATTTTTGCGGAATGACTGGCATGACAGTATATTCAGGGGTGACCATGAAATCAAATCAATTACGATACCAGATCCATATGGTAAAAGCTGGCATGCTGGTTTATCCCAGGAATGCTGGCATGCCGATTTATGTGAGGTTATACATCCCTCTCTAGAGGGCACATTAAAAGAAAATGAGTGAGTTACAATAAAGTTTAATTATAACTACCTAATATTTGTGTAATATTTGAGTATAAATTTCAGATTTAGTTATAAAATGTGATCTTTATTTATAAATATAAACTATTACCAAAAGTTTATTAAATTGAATGCTTTAAAAATATACATTAATAACAAACTTAAAATGTGCATGATGTGTAAAAATGTTTTATTATAGGTGGGAATAAAATAAAAATACATTGAGTAATTTATACTTATTTCACTCATAGATCTGACCTTTCAGCATGTTCTTTTTGTGAATAAAAAAGTTTCAAATTTTTCATAGAAGAAGGAAAATTTTTGTCTGTTAAATCTAGTCCATTAAATTGAGGGTCTACTGCAGGGGTGTCAAACTCAAACTCCTTAAGTGCCAAATTTTTGTCTCGAGTATGACAGCGGGCCAGATTAAAAGTAAAATACAAATGTAATACTAAGTATAAATAAGAAGTATATAAAGTTTGATTTTATTAAAGAAAAAAAATAATAATTTTTTTAAGTAGAGACGTATTAAACCAAAATATTATTTTGAGGATCCAGAAACTTGACTTCTTTTACGCTTCATTATCTCCTCGATGTTTGGTGTCAACGACAGAATTTACTCCAATCCAAGTCATAATTTGGTATTAACTGCTCAATTGCTGAGTAAATATCTTGAGCTGTGGTAGTACTCTTCAATGGTATGCACTGCAGCAACTCTTCCATGATGTTAAAATCTTCATTAATTCCACGAATAAATACAGCAAGCTGCGATGTATCTCTGATATCTGTACTTTCATCGGCTGCTAAGGAATACCAGATAAATTCTTTAATTTTATGTTTAAGTTGAAAGTCCAAATTTTCTGCCAATTCATTTACTCTGGAAGCAATTGTATTTCTAGTCAGAGGAATTTCTTGAATGACTTGTTTCTGTGATGGGAATGAAATGTCGGCCACGTCTAGCATACATTCTTTTAAAAATTCGCCATCACTGAAAGCTTTTGATTTTTTTGCAATCTTTAGTGCGATCGAATAACTAGCTTTCAATGCATTCTCACTGTCAGTTTTTGATTTTTTAAAAAATGATTGCTACCCCATAAGTTTAGTTTTCAAAGATGTCAGTTTTTCTTGCCTAATTTCGTTGGTAATTAACTCAAACTTGTCTTTATGATTCGTTTCATAGTGTCTTTTCACATTAAATTCTTTACAAACGGCAATAATCTTATTGCAAATCAAACAAAGTGGCTTACCATTCCATTCAATAAAAAAGTACAAAATTTCCCACTTTGGCTGGAAAATACGGCACTCACTATCAACTTTTCTTTTTACTGACATTATTTATTGAAAATTTTTTACCTTTGCAGTTTATTTGACCAAACTCGCTCACCAATAACTAAACGCAACAAAGTCTCTAATTACGGAAGTGATTTGAATACTGAACAACGTTGCCAGATGATTTTAGCTTTAGTGAACAAAAATTTTCTAAAAAAGTAGCCCAAAAGTATCTGAATCAAAAAATTCATTTTTAATAACGCAAGATTTGGTAACAAAATAAAAAAACAACATTCGTACTTTTCCAGCAAAAATAAATAATCTTGTTTAGACGAACTTTGAAGTTCAAAAGATGAAATAGAGAAAACATAATGTAAACAAGAAATTAAACACAAAAATAAATCAAATAAAATTAATATCACTAAGTAATATGAATAAATAAATAAATAAAAATAATAAACATCGAAATTTTAACACAGGAAACCAATTACACGAATAATTTTATTAAGGCTCTGCATCAAACATGCGCATAACTTCGATGTTCAATTTTTCAAACTCTTGGAATCGAACCTGATGATGACCGTTAAAGACGTTAGAAAACGTTCGTTTTTGAAGTGAATTATTGCTGGTTTGTTGGTAATTTTGTAGTTATTTTATTAATTCTCACACCAGTAGTGTTGGTATGATGGATGATTATTGAATTAATATCGGGGGCCACAACTAATTGCCTCGAGGGCCAGTGATGGCCCGCGGGCCGTATCTTTGACACCCCTGGTCTACTGTATTTCAATGAGATTGTAGTGTGAATGTAGTTTCAGATGAAATCATTTAAATATTTATAATAAATTTTAAATAATAAGTAATTAAAAAATAATAATATAAATTATATTAATTCTTTTGAATTTTTTGAAGAAATTAATAAAAAGTAATTATTATTTTGTNTGTTCCAGTCTATACAATTTTTTTTAACTGTAAGACATTTACTTGAAATGACAATGTCAAAAATCACTTGGATCGGTTTTTTGTAAGCAACGATCAAAACTTTTATGAATGTGAAATCGTGCTACTACCAGAAACGATGACAACAGGTATTTGACCAAAATGGTCAACTTATAATTCAATAAAATATTTATTTATTATAAGAATATTGCGTTTTCTTCCACGGAAATAAAACGAACTTACTTTCCGAACAACCCAATAATATTGAATCCTATGTCTTTTTAAAATAAATTTTAAACTATTTGAAAAGTTATTGAAATGATTTATTTAATGATAATGTACTTTTTTACATAATTATATGATAGTTCATGAAATTCAATTTACTTTAAAATAACAAGTGATTAATAAAAATTAATATACAATAAAACAAAGAATACTAATGTAGCAGCTGGCTTGCATTCATTATTGGCACTTTAACATTTCAAATAGTCGAAAAAGGTTAGAGGAGGTTTTGTATGATTTATTTATATTTCATTCGTGTGATCTTCAAAATATAATTTTTAACAAGTTTTTACCTTATTTATTAAACCCATTTCTTATAATATCAAAAGAAAGAGATTTCTTAGTCAAATAAGTGCAATGCTCATTAAATGGTGAATATTTTATTGAAAGGTTTTATTACTTTAAAAATAGTTATTTTTTATAAGTCATAAAAGCAGTTTGAAATTTTGCCAAGGATTATATTATGAAATAATGAATAAAATTTGTGAATTCATTATTCAAATGATGATAATAAAAATAGTTTTTAAAGTAAAAACTGCAAATGAAATTGCATTTGATAGCTGATATATTTTTAACTTTTAATTTTGAAAATATATTTGAAAATTTAAGATTATGATATTGATGCTATCTTTTTATATATATTTTCTGATTGGGCAATATTGAACTATAAATTCTTTCTAATAATTTAAAAAGCTGCTTAGATTATTTTGAAATATTGGCAATTCATATCAAAAGGGATTAGAACATATTGTATTTAATAATATTGTATATAATAATTATTATAGAAATGGATAGAATAAGAATATTGTATCATATATACAGGATTGTAACAAAAGTCTCTGCTCATCCACAGTTATAATAGGTAACCTTTAGTGCAGATAGAGCAACATTATCACTTAGAGTTGTAGCATATGAAAAAATACTTACTATTTGCTTTTTGTGCATTTTGAAATATCTAGTAGGATCTTGAAACAGCCTATCAAATAATACAAGTGAATGCTTCACTATATAATACTAATGCAGTGCAGGATAATAACAAATGAATGTGCAATTAGGTTTAGATTAGCAGTGGTATCGATATGCAAATAATCCAATTTAACAGAAAATATCAAATGCTGTTAAATAAAACAGCACTAACCTAATCACTATTTCATTGCTAACCTAAACCTAATTGCATATTCAACTACTGCCAGACAAAGCACAAATTAATAAGTATATGGTGCACATATATTCAACTAATTTGTAGCAAGGTCTTAATATGGAACTGCCAGGCATAATACTAGTCTGGATCATGTACTCTCAACTATTAAACTAATGAAGAGGAAAAAAGTGTTGTTGATTGTGCTGCTATCTTTACATAGGTATACAATACTGAAAAGTATCATATGCTATGCTATTAATTTAATGAGTCACTCTGTTTTTTTTTTTTTTTTTTTGCATTTAACAAGAGAAATTGAAATTCTTCTTACTAACCATAGCTGAGAAATTGACTTATATGACATTGTAATTTGGATGCATTGTACAATATGGCGCTTCCTGTACTTGTCTTTGTTATAATTTATATGCGAGAAAGCACCTATGCACAAATATGTTAAACCAAGCATAGTGAGAACATGAATTCTCATTATTCAAAGAATCTGTGGCTGTTAAGCTCACTTCAAAATTTTTGGCTTATTTATCTGTCCTTTGCAGTGATTTCTGGAGATCTATCATCTCTAACTGTAAATTCTGCTGATGTCCAGCAGGAAAATAGAGCTGTTCTTCCAAAATACCTTCTCTAACATATCACATATCATTATTGTTATGTGATATGTTAGAGAAGCTTGGTAATGTCTTATATATTTTATTTAACTGGCTTATATGTTCAAATATATCTGACAGAAATGTTAAATGTGTGATTATGAACTATCCATGAACTATAAAAATTGCTGCTTCTGTGATGTTGGCTGAAGAATTTTAAGAAATTTGTTGACTGTTCAATATCTCTACTCAGTGTTCTTTTTCTAAAAATATGGCTGTTGGTACACATATATGGTGACTAAAATATTCCTGCTTATTGCTTTGGATTTACAGTCAGTTGCTAAGTAATCACCTTTTAGTAACCATGTTTTTTTACCTTTCCCTTTAAAAATATTATCATTAGTGCTTCTTTGTATCTTGCTTCTTAACAAGAACATAGTGAAGATAGACATTCACCAGACAGTATTATGAGGTCATCAAAAGATTCTACTGATTCAAATCAAGCTAAATAAATAAATCACTCTGCTCTGCAAAGTGATATTAGCTTATATTGGATGAATAAGGAGAAAAAGGAAAAAATAAGTATTAAAATTTGCATTTTTTTCCTACCAGTTTTAGAGGGCTGTACAATATTGATAGAAAAATTATTAACCAGAAAAGGAAAAGCATGCTAACTTATAAACATGCAATTGGCTGGCAGTCCAGATTTAGATTGCTGCCATCAGTTGAGTAGGGGTGCTATAGCATGTGCATCAGACAATGGATAATTTGTTTGGTCAGTGTGTTGATTGACTGTCTAACTCAAGAATTGGCTGACTTGATATTGATCTTAATGTGCATTTTATCAATAAATTAAACTTTAAAATTCTAGAATTGTTATTCAAAGCTAGAAATTAACTTTAAAAATCTACAACTTATTGATGTTAAACATTGCTTTATTGGAGAAACTAACAAAAAAACTTGTCTGATATTTTACCAAAATAGTTTTGAACTTTTTAGGCTCATCATCAGTGGGAAATCAAATACAAAATTCTGAATTTCATCAATGAAATTATTGAGTTGATAGAATTTAGAATTTCTGTTTGATTGTCCCTCATAATGAGTCTAAAAAGCTCAAAAGTACTGAAATATCAGACAAGTTTTTTTGTTAAAAAAAGCAGTTTTTAATGTAATGAATGTAATGGAAATGGATAAATTTTTGAATTATTTATATTAAATTTTAACAAAGCCAAGGAAGCTAAATATTCTACAGTATGTTATGCCTGAAGTCATTTATCAATCACCTCATTTTGACTTAACCAAATAGGAACCAAATTTTATACTTATTTTTTTTAAACACAATAAAATCATTTTCAATGAGATATTTGTCTTTTACTATTTAATTTTTTTGCAGTGTGTTTTAAATAATAATTATTTTTATTCATTTAATTTAGTAAGTGTANATACATACAAGTACAGTACAGTATTTTCTGAGGAAACACTCATACTTATTTTTTTAATCCCATTTCCGATAATCCGGCATTTTCACAAACTCTGCCACCCTTCGGTCCACATTAGGCCGAGTTTTCGAGGCTCTACTGTAATTTAAAAAGCTGCTTAGATTATTTTAAAATATTGGCAATTCATATCAAAAGGGATTTAAACATATTGTATCATATATACAGGATTGTAACAAAAGTCTCTGCTCATCCAGTTATTTCAGTTATAATAGGTAACCTTTAGAGCAGATAGGGCAACATTATCACTTACAGAGTTGTAGCATATGAAAAAATACTTACTATTTCCTTTTTGTGCATTTTGAAATATCTAGTAGGATCTTGGAACAGCCTATCAAATATGACAGGTGAATGCTTCACTATATAATACAAATGCAGTGCAGAATAATAACAAATTAATGTGCAATTAGGTTTAGATTAGCAGTGGTATCAATATGCAAATAATCCAATTTAACAGAAAATATCAAATGCTGTTAAATAAAACAGCACTAACCTAATCACTATATCATTGCTAACCTAAACCTAACTACATATTTAACTACTGCCAGACAAAGCACAAATTAATAAGTATATGGTGCACATATATTCAACTAATTTGTAGCAAGGTCTTAATATGGAACTGCCAGGCATAATACTAGTCTGGATCATGTACTCTCAACTATTAAACTAATGAAGAGGAAAAAAGTGTTGTTGATTGTGCTGCTATCTTTACATAGGTATACAATACTGAAAAGTATCATATGCTATGCTATTAATTTAATGAGTCACTCTGTTTTTTTTTTTTTTTTTTGCATTTAACAAGAGAAATTGAAATTCTTCTTACTAACCATAGCTGAGAAATTGACTTATATGACATTGTAATTTGGATGCATTGTACAATATGGCGCTTCCTGTACTTGTCTTTGTTATAATTTATATGCGAGAAAGCACCTATGCACAAATATGTTAAACCAAGCATAGTGAGAACATGAATTCTCATTATTCAAAGAATCTGTGGCTGTTAAGCTCACTTCAAAATTTTTGGCTTATTTATCTGTCCTTTGCAGTGATTTCTGGAGATCTATCATCTCTAACTGTAAATTCTGCTGATGTCCAGCAGGAAAATAGAGCTGTTCTTCCAAAATACCTTCTCTAACTATTGTTATGTGATATGTTAGAGAAGCTTGGTAATGTCTTATATATTTTATTTAACTGGCTTATATGTTCAAATATATCTGACAGAAATGTTAAATGTGTGATTATGAACTATCCATGAACTATAAAAATTGCTGCTTCTGTGATGTTGGCTGAAGAATTTTAAGAAATTTGTTGACTGTTCAATATCTCTACTCAGTGTTCTTTTTCTAAAAATATGGCTGTTGGTACACATATATGGTGACTAAAATAAAGTTCCTGCTTATTGCTTTGGATTTAGAGTCAGTTGCTAAGAGGTCACCTTTTAGTAACCATGTTTTTTTACCTTTCCCTTTAAAAATATTATCATTAGTGCTTCTTTGTATCTTGCTTCTTAACAAGAACATAGTGAAGATAGACATTCAACAGGCAGTATTATGAGGTCATCAAAAGATTCTACTGATTCAAATCAAGCTAATATCACTCTTCTCTGCAAAGTGATATTAGCTTATATTGGATGAATAATGAGAAAAAGGAAAAAATAGTAAGGGGAGAATGGAAAATATAAGTATTAAAATTTGCATTTTTTTCCTACCAGTTTTAGAGGGCTGTACAATATTGATAGAAAAATTATTAGCCAGAAAAGGAAAAGCATGCTGGTTTAGAAACATGCAATTAGCTGGCAGTCCAGATTTAGATTGCAGCCATCATTTGAGTAGGGGTGCTATAGCATGTGCATCAGACAATGGATAATTTGTTTGGTCAGTGTGTTGATTGACTGTCTAACTCAAGAATTGGCTGACTTTTGATATTGATCTTAATGTGCATTTTATCAATAAATTAAACTTTAAAATTCTAGAATTGTTATTCAAAGCTAGAAATTAACTTTAAAAATCTACAACTTATTGATGTTAAACATTGCTTTATTGGAGAAACTAACAAAAAAACTTGTCTGATATTTTACCAAAATAGTTTTGAACTTTTTAGGCTCATCATCAGTGGGAAATCAAATACAAAATTCTGAATTTCATCAATGAAATTATTGAGTTGATAGAATTTAGAATTTCTGTTTGATTGTCCCTCATAATGAGTCTAAAAAGCTCAAAAGTACTGAAATATCAGACAAGTTTTTTTGTTAAAAAAAGCAGTTTTTAATGTAATGAATGTAATGGAAATGGATAAATTTTTGAATTATTTATATTAAATTTTAACAAAGCCAAGGAAGCTAAATATTCTACAGTATGTTATGCCTGAAGTCATTTATCAATCACCTCATTTTGACTTAACCAAATAGGAACCAAATTTTATACTTATTTTTTTTAAACACAATAAAATCATTTTCAATGAGATATTTGTCTTTTACTATTTAATTTTTTTGCAGTGTGTTTTAAATAATAATTATTTTTATTCATTTAATTTGGTAAGTGTAGGGGAAAAGACATTTAAAGCTTTGTTTTCCAATGTGAGAACCTGGGCTAATATTTTCTTGTAATTTTGACGATCTTAATCTTATTTAATTTTTCAAAAATTAAAAGAGAGGATTATTTTATTTTAGCAAATTCCACAGAGGAACTTTGCAAGATTTTCCCACCAATAACACTTTCTTCGTGGGTGACACATTCCACTAAAAACTATTCATCGAAGGAAGTGTCACAAAAAAATTTGGGATTGGACTAACCATCAGCTCCTTGCATGATCATAGCAAATATGGTCAGAATAGAGGGGAAAGAAGGTCATGAGAGAGTTCACCTGTCTGTTTTGAAGTGTGTGCTCATCCTTGCCAGGCTTCTCACTGATTTTCCCAATTTCCCACCCTTTCCACCAGGCCTTGGCTGCTTCGAACTAACAAACAATCAATTGGACAACAACAGTTGTGGATTTTACTCTTATGAACTTTGGGATTCAAGACTTATCATAACTTAGTGAGAGACTCTCCTTCCTCTCTCCAGGATGTCAAAGCCAGACAGCGATCATCAGACATTATAGATCCAGGTATTTATCAACCCATATAAGTAACTGAAAACAGTCTCTCTCATTTTGGAATACATTAAGACTCTCCTCTCTATTTCAATTTTCTTTGTAAATTTTTTTCCTTCTTGAAAAATAAATATTTATTGTTTGCTGGTTAAATGTATAGTGGAGTGCATTATTTCCAGTGTACTGTCTCTTGACTCCCTCCTCCATCCCTGGCCTGTTCATTTTCGTCATATGGGACCACTCATGCGATAATTATTTGGAAGGTTCCTGTGCACCTAAAGTCACAGGTGGTGTCAGTTCTTGGGCATTGTTGACGTAGCCATCTCAGTGTGATGTAATGGTCACACCAATATATTTTATGATTCTCTTTCATTGAGCTAGAAAAAAATAAATGGTACAATACAATTTGTTGTTGGGGGTTATGTATGATCCACAAATTGGAAAACATTGATTTGAAATGATCTGATATTACATTATGTTGTTAGTTGATATTTCTCAAAAATACATATTTATTTTGAATATGTTTGTTGTCTTAGGGTGCTCAAGTTGAAATTGAAGCAATAGCAGTAGTTGGTGAAGTAAGAGAGAAATCAGAATGACTACAAGTATCTATGTTATAAGAAAAATATTAAATATAATTTACTTTTAAAGATATATTAATATATGTAAAATAAGGAAAAATAAGCATTACCTGAGTTGCTACATTGAGAAGAGCTAAACGACCCGTATTATCACAGGTAAAAGACATAATTGAATAACCTTCTTGTATGCTAGAAAACACATTAAATTTAAAAATCATTTTATGAAAAATGAAATTTATATAGTAACAATTTATCATCTTACATTATATAATATATTTAAATATTTAAGTACATTAAGTACATCACTATAAGATTACAATATTTTTATACAAACTGTCTTATAAGTTATAAATTGAAAATTTTTTATTAAATTTATATGTAATTAATAAAGCTTATATTAGAAATTGTTTATCATCATGCATTTGGAGCAAATTGATTTTTTTATTGCTCTATTACAGCATTAAAATGCTTGCTCTATTCTTTAAGAAAAATTTTTGAAAATAAATACTTAACTTCAAAAATTAAAAAAAAAAAACTTTATTTTATAGTAACACATCATCATTATTCACTCTATAAAATAAAATAGCAGAAAGTAAATCATCTTTCATTTTTAGTCAATAGTCATTTAATATTAATTTTAGAACTGGAAATAATCACTCCACACTCGCTTGAGTAGTAGGCATGCTTGATGCAACATGACAAGTGACTTGAAAGCTCTTTGGGTAATTTTGAATCACCTCAAATACCAATTTTATTTCGAACCTGCCATATTCTCCATTGTATTGCAATCTTCATGAAAATGTTTCAATTCTTCTTCACTTGAACTGTATAGTTCAGAAACTTGTCTGCGTTTTTCCTGTTTATAAAGTTCTTTTTCAAAATCATCATGATTTTGAAAGTATCATATTCCTGTTGTGATAACTGAAAACTTGTCTGAGATGGTTCTATTGAAAATTTGAATCCTTCATTCATTTGCACTGTATTGAAATGCTAAAAAATCTTTTGCTTTCAAGTCATTGGGCTATATCAAAGAGTCCTTCTTTTGCTTCCATTACTTGCTGTGGACTCAGTAAAATCTTGTAGCATAGATCAATTTAAATTCCGGCAAGAAAATATACACTTTTAAAGAATTTCTCCTCCCATTTTCGCATTGAGGATAAAATTCCATTGCAGTTTCTCCTGCATTGTCTTGCAAACTTTTAGCAAGTTTATGCCAATGAAAATTCCAGGAGTCACATCATAAGCTTGAAGTGTAAATGTATGGTTTGGCTTTGCCAAGAGATTTTTCAATTTTTTCACCTCTTCCCATTCAACTTTGCTTAATTTCAATTCTCTTGTCCCAGCAGCAGCTACTTGTTCACAATAAGATTGAAAAACGAGAAGCCATTCAATCATTCTATATGTGAAACTCTTCATTCTTTTTATATTTACTTACCAAAATTTTGGAAAGCTATTTATGCATTATGCTAGAGTACTACACAAGTACTTAAATAAATCCTCTAGATTTTTTTAAAAAACCAATAATTGATTAATATGCCACTTTTAGAATATAAAATCTACAAGTGACATATCATGTTATGAATTTTTTTTATGATAGTATTTATTGTTTTAGACTATTTGAGACTAATGTAAAATCTGACAACTTTAACACTATATTTCCTTGATTAAACACCATATATAAAATGTACATATCCCCTGAGGTTTATTACCTTGCAACAGGGGACAAGTAAACAAAAATTGAAAAAAATACCTTAATTACTCCTACATTTTCTGAACCATCAAAATCATTTACTAACTGTATTTATGGGTTACAGCTACAATATTTGAAACAATTACTGTTTTCATAGTTAACCCAATTCAGCATTTCCCAGTTTGGTTATCATAATGATGCCAATTGCTTATCTGCAGCATGGAAGTATGTTATAAACCAAAACGAGATTAAAATCATACTCTAATTACTATTGTATATATTCAATGGATTTGTAGTGGATTATCATCATCGTTGTATTTTAACGTTTCTTTATTATTTGTTTTTGGAATTTTATTTTATGTTGTTTTTGGTTATTCGTCATCGATTCATATTTAGAACACTTCTAACAATGTTAAAATTTAAATCTAAAAGAATTTTATTACACGAATGTTCAATCCTAAGGATGGCTACATAAGCTAGCTGAAAACATTAGATAAATAAAAAATTATTGCTAGAACAGGCTGGAACTCTTTAAATTTATTACATTGTTATTTGTGTGATCTTGACTGAATCTAGTTAAACTTTACAATCTCCAATTTGAGTTTTTTTGTTACTACCCTTCAGTTGATAAGCTTTCAACTTATGAATTCAATCATGACTTTCTCACACTCAATATTTGACAATATTTATAATTTTACTTCCAAAAATGTTCCATAAACCTTGGATTATAAAGTGCTGTCCAGACAATCTGAAGAGGTAGAATTTTAGTTAAACTCCTTACCTGTCATTCTAAACTACAGATATCTCTTGATTAACAGGTTAATTAATCCCTGATGCTACCTCATATATCAAAATTGCATTAATCAAATAAGGTAACTATGTTAAGTAAAAACATCTGGTAAAGCCATGTTAATTAAAACTTCTGCTGCATATATAAAGGGATCGCTGCAATTCATTTCGTGTGTTAATCAAATCCCGTTTTAAGCAAGGGATACCTATACATTGCAGTACTTCAACATGTTTCCCATACTTTTTAACCTGGGGTTTATTTTTTAACAACACCTTTATTCCAAGGGTTTATTTGAATTTTTGGGTTTAATCAAAAAAATACAGTAATTCATTTCATTATTCAATAATTATTAATTTTAGTAACCAAAAATATATTTAATATACTCACATATTAAAATCTGTTAATTCTTCAAAATTATAACCCCTAATTCTATTGTGTGTGTCTGCAGCTAATACAGTTTTACCATCTTTTCGACACCACAAACACAATACTCTTACGCCTTCTCAGGAATCTAACACATTTCCATCTAGATCCTATGAAATTATTATTTGAATAATTATTATTAATAAATTACAGATGCTTTTAACTTAGTTAAATTACAGATGTGATATTAAATGCTATTATTACAGAATTATTGTTATTTTGCATTTAATTTTGCTTTTAATCTTATTGTAAAAATTTTTTAATAAATTAAATTAATTTAAATAAAATTGTCATTTTCTGAACATTTCTTATGTTAAAGTTTTCCTGTTTTCATTCATTTTTATCATAAATTAATACTGTATAAGATTATATCAAAAACTCCCAATAATAAACTTTATATACTTCATATTATATACTTTTAAAAGTTAAATGCACTAAGTTTAGGTTTTATTTTAATCACAGTACTTATAATAATATAAATTTTTAACACCGCTCAAATATTAAATTAAATATAAAGCGAAATAATATGATAAAAAATTCAGAATTTCAAAAGGCATCAGAAATATCTAGTTGTCATGCTAAACTCACAAAATTTCATTTCTCAAATAGCAATTAACCTAATGCTATAAAATAAATTTTATGAACAAAATCTAAATATGAATATAAAATTGATAAGAACTAAACATTTTATTAAAATTAAAAAACAGAAATTTCAAATAAAAAGATTTTATCATTCTTACAATCAAACTATTTCCTTACAATATTTAAAATACTGGGTGATCAAATGAAAAGAAAACTCAAATAGCAACAAGGGTAATTTGCTGATGCAACAAGTTGGTGGATCTGATTGATCTATGACACTTTGCCAATTCCCAAGTGTAATATTAACTCATTATCGTTATTTAATTTAAATGTTACAATAATTGGAAAATTACATAAAAAAGAAAAGTGATTAAAAATTAGAGCAATGATTTATGAGAAAATATTCTGAATCTACTGTCTACAAAGATTTATGTTTACAAACATTTTAGTAAGAGACAGGTTCTGTATATAACATAAGAGAGTTGTAAATGAAAAGTTATCCAAGGAAAGACTTTATGAAGTATAACTGCATGCAGAAATGAATGATCTTTAATCTTTAATGAACTTATGTCAACAAACCAAATTGTCTTATGGTTCTGTTCATACAGCTATGAAAATAATCAAAGTTTAGCCTTATAAAGTAAGAGTTGGCATAAGCTTTTATTTATTTATTTAGAGTTTCAGATGTCATCTCAAAGTCCATAGTACATAAATGTTCAAGGTCTAAGTGTTTCTCAGATGTAGCAGGACAGAAAAAACTATAGTTGGCTCATAGCAAGTTTGATTTGCAGCACTGGCAAACTCCTTGCAAGTTCTCCTTTTGTTTGATCACTCAGTATATTTCCAAGCTTAGATTAATTTTGGTTAGAATATTTATTAAATGATGTTCAGTCAATGGTTTGTTTTCAAAATATAATTACTCACACACTGATAAAATTGTCCTCTAGTACCCCCAGTTACAAATTTTTTTCCATCTTTATGCCAAGCACAAGATGTAAGACTGTCCTCTGGAGTAGGGCTCATTTTAAAACAAAGATCTCCTGTCTGAATATTAAATTATAATTTAATGAAATTTGTTTTAGTCAACAAAATTTCATTTATTTAAAAATATTTTATTAAATTAATGCAAAATTTTTAATAGAATGCTGATCATCTTGGCTTAAAATTTAATGAATACTGAAGGGATATTAATAATTAAATATTTATAAATTCAAGAAATCAAAGCTCTAGTGTGTAAAATTAATAAATAAGCAATGAAAAAGTCATCACACAATGATTTATATATTTAATAATAATTCTTTGAATCATATAACATAATCTTGATGTTATGTTTACTAATTTCCAGTTAAATAAAATATATTAACATACCTTATTTAACTGATTATTAAACAATTGATATAACATTTTGTTACCTAACATCTAATAAATAAGTTACTTTGGCAAAATTATGTTAAATGTAAATGATAAATATTACAATATTAAAAAAAATTATAGTTATCTTATTTCAAAGGTATAATAATTCAAAACTTGAAAATATTTTACATTATCATCTTAAATTATATACTTAGAAATGGTTTTATAGTTCAGAAATTTACATAACACAAATAAAATATTTTGTAAAATACTTTAAATTCTAAACTTCATGAAGCCTGATACATTGATATTCAACCAAACAATCACCTTAATCAATCGGGCTATAAATGTGATTGATTAAAGCAATCATTTGGTTGACTTTAAATTCATTAATGATCATTTGACTGTTGTTTTCTGTGACTAACAAAATAATTCTACAAATAAAGCATTATTTTATTTTAATTTCAATTACATTACAACAGGTAATGAATTATCAGTAAGACTAGAGTTCAATGTCACTTATATTTTAAAAATGTTGAAATTATTTTTTTTCACAAGATGATTTTTTGTGATAAATTTGAGATTTTAACATTGACTTGTAAAAAAATCTGCCAAATTAAAATATAAGAAAGATTCATTATCTCTCTTAATAAAGTCTAAATAATTATGCCAAAATCATTTAAGATTTTTTTTTTAAAAAAGCCAATTTTTAGATGGTAGATTCGGACTGTGCACTCTTAGAAAATCATGTTACATAGTCAACAGGGCTAAATTGACCTAACAANTGGTAGTACACCATTATTGTTTTTGCAAATTTGTATATATCTTTATTTTATATTTTTTTTTGGGGGGGGTCCGAAAAAAATCACAATCATAAATGGGGTCGTGAATAAAAAAGTTTAAAAAGCCCTGTTCTATGCGATTCACTCATCTTTACAGTTTATCTGCAATGTTTTGTTTAATAAATTAAAAATAATTTAGATTTTTAATATCTTAATATTGGAATATATAAATTTTATTACATCACTGAAGAAATAATAATTATCTAAAAATTACATTTTTCTTTTTTATTTATTCACATTCAGATTTTTGAATATCTATGCATATATACACTAAAACCTTGTTGCATTGTTCCCATTACCTTAGTCTTCCCATATATGTTGCTCGATTCATTTGATCCCAAAACTATCCCCACATAAATAACATTATTTTTTCCTGTCTTCATTGATCCTTGAACTATTATTTTATCATGGCAATCATCGAAAAATTATGGTCCTGATCAACATTTTTCCATATTGATAGTTTTTTCTTTAAATTTGGAACAATGATTTATAAGCACGAGAGAAGACATGCATGATAATCTTGAATTAATTCAAAACATTGACACTTAGGCACACGTACTGTGCCTTCACATGTGCCTAGACTGCATGTTGAAAAATCAAGCAGTCATCTGCAGCCATTCATCATATTGTCAAAAGTATATTTAATCCATAAACAAATAATAGAATGAAAAAATTGTCATAATTTCTGTCATTTTAATTGTCTGTAAGACTGGGATGTATGTATATTCATATACAGAGACTTGCAAAAGCCTCCTGGTGTTTGGGAATGTGGAGGAGAAAAAAAAGAAAAAGAAAAAAGTTTAGCACATCTTTGTTGAGGCACATAGAGCACTGATGAAAGTAAAAGCTTTTATGTACACAGCATGAGTGATGGTAATAGTAAAAGCATTCTAGATCTTGAGAAATTGAACTTTGAATTGGACAATAAAGTTTGCACAAAATAAATGTCAATCAAAAAGTTCTTCAGAAAAAATTAGTATTTTAAGTACACTGTAATGTATCATATACTGTATTTCAGAGAATAAAAATCATTAAATTGTTCTTATTCATAACTTTTAATAGTTTTCTGAAACTACTGTTTTTTTCTGATTTATTGTTTTCCATTCCCTTAAAACAAAATGCATTGAGATTTTACTATATATCATTGTATTAGGTAAATTACCTGTACATTCCATAACCACACATCAGAGGAATCATCAGGACCACAGGCAATAAGATATGTATCATCTGGACTCCACGCTAAATATGATACACCATTTGGATGCCCTTCAAATGTCCTTTTATGTCGAACTTCTAAAGTTTCCTATAAAAAAAGTAAAAAAACTAAAATTAAAACAAGCTGCTTTCTGTACACCGAGACTTCTATTTGTTCATAGTTTTTCAATGTCAAAAATGTATAGTTTAAATCAAAGTAACAAAATGAAAATATGTAATTTACTATTAATATTAAAAAAGAAAAAAAAAATTACAAATAAGATATAGTACACAATTTTAATTAAATCTTATATTAATTTTATTAATAAAAATTACAAAAATATTTTTCAGAAAATTCTAATACTTACTGGATCAATGTCCCAAATAATTACAGTTGTATCTTTTGATCCAGTATCTAATTTTGTGCCATCATTAGAATATCTGCAGAACCAAACTTCATCACAGTGATCTCTTAATATTTGAACTGTTTCACATGGAAATTCTTCCCTATAGAATAAAATTTATATTTTTATAATAAAAATTAATTATTAAACTGAGTGAGAAATTCCCAGAAATAGTAACTTTCAAGAAAAGAAAGATCTGAGTTAATAAAACCATTCAGAATACTGTATGTCCATATACAGTAGACTCTTGATAAGTCAACTTCCTTAACTTGAATTTTATTTTTCTCTTGAATTAACTCCTGTGGACTCAATGCATTCCATGCCCCTATAAGTTAAAGTAGTTTTGAGATCATATTTCACTTACTCAGAATTTAATATCCAGCGATTTTATTTTGTGTCTAATTTTATTTGCTTTCCTTTGCATTTTCTAGGAAATGAATGATATTATCACAAAGTTGAATATTGATATTGTATAAAATTATGTCTATGAGTGTACAACATAAAATTCAAAATTTTAACATCGTTTTACACATAAAAGTAACAATCTTATTCTGGAATGCAAACTGACCAATCAAATCTTAGCACTTTAAAATCATTATTTTTTAAATTTCTATATTTTGAAAATTTCAAAATATAAACAACAAATTTATGATTTGACAACTTATTGAGTTATTGGCCAATCAGATTTATGAGTCTGTCTATATGTAACTCTTTATTTGGAACTAAATATCCATATTTTATAAATTTCACTGTAAAGTTTGATTGCATGCTGACAATTTCATCATTGATAATGACCAGTTAATCAGTGTATTGACTATTTTCGTTCTGAAGTAGATAAAAATGGCAAGCAAGAGAAAACTAAAGATTTCATTGATAGCAGAAAAAATATCCATTGTAAAGATCATGATGAAAAGCAAAAATAAAAAATCAGAAATTGCAAAAACATTCGCTGTTCCATGAACACTTTTTCTACTTAGTTGAAAAACAAAGAGGATTTTGGAAATCTTCGACAAACAACAGAAAAAAATAGAAAATAAAGTGTAATTATAAGTATCCAGATGCCGAAAAGTGCATGATGAAGAGGTTTATAAAGTGTAGAGATAAGAATATTCCCATCAATAGAAAACTTCTTAGATAAAAATCTGAACAATTTGAACAACAGTTGGGTTATACTGGATTCAAAGCAAGCAACAGGTGACGATAAATTTAATAGGAATGAAACAGTTTTCAATAAAATCCGTGGTGAAAGTGTAGAAGTGTAAAAGGAACTGAATGTAGTTGTTGAAAAGTGTACCAGAAATTGTACATAACTATAGCCCAGATGATATTTTCAATGCAGATAAATTTTTTTAAATGCCAGACAAAATAATGGTATTCAAAGGTGATTCAGGTCATGGAGTTTAAAAATCCAAAGAACATATGACTCTTTGTTTGAGAGGGAATAAAAAGTTGCTATTGTTATTAATTGGAAAATCTTTAAAGCCTAAATGTTTCTACAATACAAAGACATTACCTATACAATATGTAGCATGTCAAGCATGAACAATGCCAGCATTTTTTCTAACTGGCTAAAAAAAAGTTCACTTAAATAATTGCCAAAAATAGAAAAATTACTCTTTTTTTCAACATTTAATTTTTTCACTTAATGATTTTCATTTAATGATTTCCATTTAATGATTTTCACTCTGGAAACTAACTGTTCAACTTTTACCATCAATTATAACTTTTAGATAACAACCTTTAGATCAGAGAATCATTTAAAACTTTAAATTTCAATACAGAAAGCTTATTGTAGATTACTACAAAATCTGGAACTTTTCTAATAAGCAATAAGAGACCACCTTCTTCATTTTTTCCTGCAAATTTTTATTTCAACACAAACATTTTTGGCCTCCTTTAGCAGCCTGCCTCAGATTATTGAACAAAAAAACTGAGCATTTCAAATTATAATGTTCTATATTTTTGATCACACAAATTTGGAGTAAACCTTCTAGATGTGTTTTTATCATCATGGCTAGATGCATAGATAGACTATACATCTAGTTGTGACGATAAAAACACAAAAAAAAAAAGACACGGTTTCAGAATACATAACTAAAACCTTCTAGATGTAAAAGTGCTAATAATAAACAAAGCTTGGAATGACGTTCCACAAAATACAATTACACATTGCTTTATAAAAACAGGTCTGTCAACAGTTTGTTGACATTTTGAATAAATCAGAATTTCCATCAAAATCCATTGACTGTATTGAAAAGGCTGGGCCAAGTCTCATTATAACAATGAGTGATGAAAAGGATTTTGTCAACATTGACAATGACCTAGCTGTCTGCAGACACTTATCTGAAGACAACACTGCCAAAGAAAAGAACCAAATGCAAAAAAAACAAGTGATTAAAACAAGAAAGAAATAAATCCTGTCAAAGACAAATATCCTGCTCTGTCTAAACATAGGGAAGCCAGAAAAGCTTTGAAGTTTTTGAACAGCTTTCTAAAAACTACATCATTCGTAAAACAAGATGCTTTCAAGGCAGTCAGTCATTCACATCAAAAATTTTGTTGAGAAAGAAGCAATGAATCATTGATGATAAACTCACATAACAGACTTTTTCCACTAATAGTGTCAATGTGTTGTTATTTTGTACAAACATATATCTAAAAAATAATAAAATATAATGTATTTAAATCTAAATATATTGTTTGTATTGTGATATTTACAATCTCATTAACATAATGGCAGTTTCCATNTTTTTAAATTTCTATATTTTGAAAATTTCAAAATATAAACAACAAATTTGTGATTTGACAACTTATTGAGTTATTGGCCAAATCAAATTTATGAGTCTGTCTATATGTCTCTTTATTTGGAACTAAATATCCATATTTTATAAATTTCACTGCAATAGTTTGATTGCACGCTGACAATTTCATCATTGATAATGACGAGTTAATCAGTGTATTGACTATTTTCGTTCTGAAGTAGATAAAAAATGGCAAGCGAGAGAAAACTAAAGATTTCATTGATAGCAGGAAAAAATATCCATTGTAAAGATCACGATGAAAAGCAAAAATAAAAAAATCAGAAATTGCAAAAACATTTGCTGTTCCATGAACACTTTTTCTACTTAGTTGAAAAACAAAGAGGATTTTGGAAATCTTCAGCAAACAACAGAACAAAATAGAAAATAAAATGTAAGTATAAGTATCCAGATGCTGAAAAGTGCATGATGAAGAGGTTTATAAAATGTAGAGATAAGAATATTCCCATTAATAGAAAACTTCTTAGATAAAAATCTGAACAATTTGAACAGTTGGGTTAGACTGGATTCAAAGCAAGCAACAGGTGACGATATATTTAAGAGGAATAAAACAGTTTTCAATAAAATCCGTGGTGAAAGTATAGAAGTGTAAAAGGAACTGAATGTAATTGTTGAAAAGTGTACCAGAAATTGTACAGAACTATAGCCCAAATGATATTTTCAATGCAGATGAATTTTTTTAAATGCCAGACAAAATAATGGTATTCAAAGGTGATTCAGGTCATGGAGTTTAAAAATCCAAAGAACATATGACTCTTCGTTTGAGAGGGAATAAAAAGTTGCTATTGTTATTAATTGGAAAATCTTTAAAGCCTAAATGTTTCTACAATACAAAGACATTACCTATACAATATGCAGCATGTCAAGCATGAACAATGCCAGCATTTTTTCTAACTGGCTAAAAAAGTTCACTTAAATGATTGCCAAAAATAGAAAAATTACTCTTTTTTTCAACAACTGCAGTGCCCACTTAATGATTTTCACTCTGGAAACTATAACTTTTCAACTTTTACCATCAATTATAACTTTTAGATAACAACCTTTAGATCAGAGAATCATTTAAAACTTTAAATTTCAATACAGAAAGCTTATTGTAGATTACTACAAAATCTGGAACTTTTCTAATAAGAAATAAGAGACCACCTTCTTCATTTTTTCCTGCAAATTTTTATTTCAACCCAAACATTTTTGGCTTCCTTTAGCAGCCTGTCTCAGATTATTGAACAAAAAAACTGAGCATTTCAAATTATAATCTATACTAATATTATAAAGAAGTAATGTTTGTAAGTTTGGATGTAGGGGTAATCTCCGAAACTACTCATCCGATTTCAAAAATTCTTTCACCAATACTTAGAATGGAACTTCAGGGTGGACATAGGCTGTATATTATTCCGTTAAACATTCCTATAAATTAAAAGATATCATCTAGGGTTAAGACTTTTATGTCCAACAGATGGCGCTACGAGTACGATGACCTAAGTTTGCTTTTCTGTGAAGATGAACTAAAGCAGATCATCATCTATCTGTCTATATAAATAAAAATGTAATGTTCGTTTGTTCCTACCAATTCCTTTGAAATTTTGACACAATGCTGCATTCGAATATGCACATGTTTTTATATAATATACGGTCGAAATTCCCCCCACTGGGGGAGATGGACAGGATTAAGGCTTACTGTAAAAAACTCTGCTTCTATTTATACTATTTTAGATGCGGTTTTTGCATTTTTGTTTGCGTTTTAATAGGGTACGTCAACAGAATATACACTAAAAAGGGATTTTTCGATATTCCACCCGCAGGGGAGAGAGACAATATTATGGCTTACTGTGAAGAACTTGGCTTCTGTTATGCTATTTCAGATGCGGTTTTTTGCATTTTTGATTGTGTTTTAATAGGGTATGTCAAGAGAATGTACACTAAGAAGGGATTTTTTGAAAATTTCCCCCCACGGGGGAAGTGTTATACATTTATAATAGATACATTTTGAGCCACAGCAATGCGTGACGGGGTCTGCTAGTGTTCTATATTCTTGATCACACAAATTTGGAGTAAACCTTCTAGATGTGTTTTTATCGTCACGACTAGGTGCATAGATAGACTATGCACCTAGTTGTCACAATAAAAACACAAAAAAGAAGAAGACACGGTTTCAGAATACATAACTAAAACCTTCTAGATGTAAAAAAGCTAATAATTAACAAAGCTCGGAATGACGTTCCACAAAATACAATTACACATTGCTTTATAAAAACAGGTCTGTCAACAGTTTGTTCACATTTTGAATAAATCAAAATTTCCATCAAAATCAATTGACTGTATTGAAAAGGCTGGGCCAAGTCTCATTACAACAATGAGTGATGAAAAGGATTTTGTCAACATTGACAATGACCTAGCTGTCTGCAGACACTTAGCTGAAGACAGCACTGCCAAAGTAAAGAACCAAATGCAAAAAAACAAGTGATTAAAACAAGAAAGAAATAAATCCTGTCAAAGACAAATATCCTGCTCCGTCTAAACATAGAGAAGCCAGAAAAGCTTTGAAGTTTTTGAACAGCTTTCTAAAAACTACATCATTCATAAAACAAGATGCTTTCAAGGCAGTCAGTCATACACATCAAAAATTTTGTTGGGAAAGAAGCAATGAATCATTGATGATAAACTCACATAATAGACTTTTTCCAATAATAGTGTCAATGTTTTGTTATTTTGTACAAACATATATCTAAAAAATAATGAAATATGATGTATTGTGATATTTACAATCTCATTAACATAATGGCAGTTTCCATAATTAAAAATATTTTACTTTGTCCCTTCTACTTTGAGCTATCAAGAGTTTAATGTATTTATATTTTGTGTGTGTATGCATGTGTGTGTGTTTGTGTGTTTTTTTTTCTTCCAGTTAATTTATACTAACAGTTTGAAATTTTAATATGCTATTACAGTTAAACTTTCTTCAGAATCATATAAACAATTTCTCAAATTGAAATTTCTATTCTGTTAATTCACATCATTGTTAATTGTAAATTATAATTTAAACAATGTTAGCCATTCCAGTCTAACATCGAATCTTACTAGTATAAAAAAGAACTAAAAGAATAAATGTTTTATATTATACACACAAAACCATACATCAGAGAAAAATATATTGCTTAATAATTCAAAATATTAGTATTCTTGAAGCATTATTAATATAAAAATCAATGTCTGTTTGTTGCTTCATTTGCTGTCTTTCTTTCTCAACAATTGGTGTTACTTCATAATGCTTTGTAATATTTATTATTTATGATTATGTCTTATTGTTATGTTGTTATTATTATTATTAATAGTAATATTCTTATATTGTTTATTAACGTTATTAGGGGGGGCGTGTCTAGCCTGCGGAGGTGTTGGTGACTTTTTTTGCTGAGCTGTTGTGTCGACGTTAGACATGGAATTTTTACAACAGAATATTAAGTGTAGAACTGAAATAAGTAGTTTAAATGTTTCATTAACCCGAATAGTAATTTTTATTTTACTAATGATTGCCGGCATTGAGTTAAATCCCGGACCTTTTCCTCGATCTCCTCCAATACCAAGTCAAGCAGTTATGCAAAAAAGGGGACGAGGGAGACCACGTAGAGAGCATACAAGAGAAATAGAAGAAAATACTCAGACAAACGAAATGGTAGGAGAGGAATACTTAATTGAAGAACATTCCAAGAATACTACTGATATCTCGAGGTATGCTACAATAACAGACTTTTTCGAACCGGAAGAAGATTTATTAACAAGTACTACGGAACCTGAATACTCACTAAAATCGATCTATGAATTGATCCAAGACAAATTTGATCGTCTCAACTTCGAAGTCCGTTCCATGAGAGCTGAAATCAACCGTATGAATGAAGAAAATTTAAAGATAAAAGAAGAGATGAAAGATATGTGCAAAAGACTACAAATATTAGAAGAAAGAACGGATTCGCATAGCAAGCTAAAAGGTATGGTGGATTTTGAAATTGATAAAATGTTAAACGAAACGACTAAGAAGAATCTAATAATATTTAATTTTCCATTCAAAACCTCGGAATATGTAGAAGAGTTGAAAAAATTTATAAAAGAAAACTTAGAACTTAATTATGTAGAAATTGAGGGTCTTATTCAATTAGGAAATAGAAAAAATAATCAAGTATTTAAGGTTATGACCGAATCGGTGAAAGATAGAAACTTAATTCTTGGTAAATTCTGGACCACAAGATCGAAATTGATGGATGAAAAGAAAAAAATAATAATATCAACTGACTTATGTCCGAGATCTAGAATTAGGAAAAAGTTACTATTAAAACATATTAAACTGGAGAAATCAAATGACAAAAAGATAAAAATAAGAGATGATTATTTCTTAAAAGATAATACAATGTACACATACGATTTGAATACGAAAGAAATAATTCAGCTAAATCATTTTTTAGAGATAAATATAATGTAAGATTAGAAAAAATAAATCAAAATTTAAAAACAATGCAGGAAAAAATGAGAATGATTGAAAATATGAAGAAAAATAATAGAAAAATGAGTGATGATAATTTAATAGTCAAAGATAATGATTTGAATGAGGAAAAAGTAGAAATTTCAAAAAGAGAAAAAAATAATGTAACGATAAGTTTTTGGAATATTCAAGGATTAAGAGGAAAATTATTCAAAACCTCGATGAGAAAATTCCTGGACTCAAATGAAATAATTGGATTTTTAGAAACCTGGATTCTAAAATTTAGTGATATAGAAATAAAATATCTAGAACAAGATAATAGTGTAATAATTAGCAATGCTCAACGCAAAAATAGATTTGGTCGGCCGTCATGTGGAATTCTATTACTTATTAAGAAGAGATTAGGTGAAATATTTCTCCAATATACATCGCAATATATTATTGCTGTTATAATAAAATTAGAGAATAAAATTAAAAGAAGATGGTCTTGCACGTATTTGGGAATGGTAGCAATATATATGCCACCGTCTATTGAGAAAAAATCAATTTTAAATGAAGTGCAAAAAGTTCTGGATAGATGGTCTAGCCTAACACAATTATGGATAATAGGAGGTGATCTAAACGCACGTATTGGCGAAGCCACTGATACTGTATTTTTTCAGACGTTTGAAAATATAGCCAATAAGAGAATATCCAAAGACAAAGTTTTAAACACAGAAGGCAAAATACTTCTAGATTTTGTTCATAATAACCAATTAATAATTCTGAACGGTAGGATGATAGGAGATACCCCTGCAGAAATTACCTTTGTTTCCCCAAACGGGAAATCAATAGTGGACTATATTATTTGTTCAGAAGAAATGTTAAAGTGCTGTAACTCTATGAATGTTTTGGAGGATGACCGGGCAGATCATTTTCCTATTCAGTTGGAATTAATAAAATATCAAAAAACAGGAAATAAATTACATAATTGTGAACAGAGTCATCTTATTAATCTAGAACTAAGACCATCCTATAATAAACGAAAATTGGTAAAAGAGTTCGATAAAATGATCGGGGAGATGTTAAATTTGGAAAAAGAAAATGATCCAATAGAAAATTATTTGAATATGACAACTAAATTAGAGGAATACAAGTACAAGAATTGTATACGACAGAATGAAAAAATATTCAAATGCGAATGGTACAACAATACATGTTATAGTTACAAAATTAAAAAACAAAAGAGTTTACAAGTCTTCAGACGAACAAATACCAGCAAAGCACTAATGAATTACCTAAAATATAAGAAAATGTATAATAATTTAATAAAAGCCAAAAAGAAATTATATTTTTCAAATATCAGTAAGAAATTATCAGAAGCGAAAGACTCGAGAGTTTTCTGGAGAATAATTAACAATTTTCGTAAAAGAAAGTCAGGTCTTGACATACAGGCTAGAGTAGGATATAATGATTGGCTGAAATACTACAATAAATTCTCAGAAAACTACCGAAAAAATTTTTGTCAAAAATATATGGAAACTAAGATAAGACCAGAAATTCATCGAGAAGAGATAATTAAGACGGAAGAACTTCAGGATTGTATTAAGAAACTTAAAGATAAATCAACACCAGGAGCAGATACAATACCTAATTCACTCATTAAAATGCTGCCACTAGAAATCATTCGATATTTAACCAGACAATTCAATCAATTCTACAGTTATAGTATAATACCGGACAAATGGAATGAAGTCATTTTTACCATGATATTTAAACAAGGGAACAAACAGGAACCAACCAATTACAGACCAATAGCTCTTCTGTCTTGTCTACGGAAAATATTCACTGCAGTATTAGCTAGTAAACTTAATCATTGGACAGCTGCTAACAATTATAGAAATGATACGCAATTTGCGTTTGTGGAAGGAGGTGGTACTCAGACAGCTCTCTTTGTGTTGTTATCACTAATTCAAATACAGTTGCTTAAGAAAAGACATAAAGTGTTCGCTCTTTTTTTGGACCTTGAAAAAGCATATGATATGATTAGCATTACAGACCTACAAAGTAAAATGAAGAGATGTGGAGCAAATGAACTTTTGATAAAAATGATAGGATTGCTGTTTGGAAAATATAAGACAATCATTAAACAAGATACAAAGATCTGGACACCGTTTATTACTTACAGAGGACTATTACAAGGAGATCCGATGTCCCCATATCTTTTCAATTTTTATCTATATGACCTAAATACTTGTTTTCAAAGAGACGAAGATGGTATTCAAATTGAAAATCAGACAATTCATACTATATCATATGCCGATGACATTGTGCTGGTAGCTCCTACGGCAGCTGCGCTCCGTAGAAAGATCCAACAGATTTGTGAGTACTTAGAAAAGTTAAGAGTTAAAATAAATCCAAAAAAATCATCAATAATGATATTCAGAAATGGTAGTAATATATCCAAAAAGCACATGTCGTTTTTTATTAATAAAGAAGAAGTGAAGATAGTTAAGGAAATAAAATTTTTAGGAATAACATTTACACCAAACCTTTCATTTGAGAAACATTATAAAAATTCACTAAATAAAGCAAAAATTGTAATAAATAACCTAATTGGTCTATTCTGTAAGGCAAAACTAAAGAACTTAAGAACACACTTTCAACTTTTTAATTCGCTTGTGATGAATTCAATGAGCTATGCTGCCCCAATTTGGAGTATGGACAAATTTAATGACTTTGAAAAAATACAGAATATATTTATACGCAAGATATTCCAATTAGAATTTAATATCCCGGGCAGTGTCTTAAGAATAGAAACAAATAGATTCAGACTAAATACTATATTAATAAAAAGATATTTAATGTTTCTACAAAAAATTATAAAGGCAGAAGACATAACAACAAAATTGCTGTTTTTACTATATCGCAAATCAAGCGAAGCGGATTTAAGACGAAGTTGGATAATACAGTTATCAAAGATAGTAAATAAATATGGATTCTCTATTAAATTGTTTCTGGATCGTACACATGATATGGAGCAGTATAGTAAAGAAATAATATACAGAGCTATGGAGCTCTCCATCGTTCAAGACACTGAAGACATACGAAAACGGGAAAAAACAAGCTGGTATGCAACAATTTTAAATTACCCAGTTAATAATAACTATATATTGACAAATCTAGCCTTTAATATCAAAAAGTTTTTTATACAAATTAGGCTAAATAAAAATGGAATAATAATAAATGATAAATATATAGACTACACTCAATCTAAATGTCCGAATTGTACCAAAATTTTATCTAGAGTTCATATAATATGCGAATGCTGTAGTGAAAAGGATAAACTACAACGGCTCCAGATGGAACCGCTGGCTAATTGTAATAGTGAGATGAAAATGTATAAGATTTTTGACAGAGCTAATACTAACACTATTTATATGTTATATAACTATGTTAAACAATTTACAAAATATTAATGTAATTAAATAATGTTGATAAGACAAGATTATAAGTGATGTTAAATTAATACGCGTTTATATAAAACAAAACGCCCTTGTAACAGGCGAAAGCCTTTTACGACAAATAAAGATTATTGATATTGATTGATTGATATTAACGTTATTAATTTTATTATTATAATATTAAAGTCACTACTTCATATAATTTGACATTGCCATTTTTTATTAAGAATTTGCCTTATCTGATTCAAGAAACCAAACAAATATTAACGTCTCTATTACTCAGAAAAGACATAAGGAAACATTTTCAGGGCTATAGAATTTTTAGTACAGTTCTGTATCTGGGACTCAAATGGTGAAAGTGTCTATATCATCATGGTCCACCTTGTCCAAAGTCAGGTTAGTCTGACAAATGAATAGTATTCGTTTGGAATATAATATATTAACTAGGAAAAGGGGATGGGATAAATACATTTAATTCTTTCCCTATGTTATGTTAACATATTAACAAGAGGCTCTGACCAACCTGACTGAGACAAAAGCCCAGACCATACACGATGGAGGAACTACATAATTCCTCCATCATGTATGATGGGGAACTATCTAGTTTGAATCATATTTGTCATTACAAACAATTAAAGTTGTAAAAAATACTAAATCATTTTAATATCATTCTCATAATAAATATGATATGCTTTCATAATTAATCCATATATTTTATTGAATTGATTTTAATTTTTTTTCTTTTTAAAAAAAGAAATGTAAATTTTAAATTCATATTTACAAAAATTACTGGAAAACATTACAAAATCTTATCATGATTATAAATATTCTAAATTCACATAAAACATTATAAATTAAAATTCATTTACAGTGGTGCCTCGTATAACATACTTAATCCGTTCCAGGTGCACGTTCGTTAAATGAATTGTCCGTTATACGAAACGCATTTTCCCATAGAAATACATGTTAAAACATATAATTTGTTCCGCAGCGTAAAATAACCGTACTCTACCATAAAAAAATGAAAATGGAGCAGTCACCAATTATGCCGGGTAGTCAGATGTTGTGAGGAGGAGGTGGAGGAACACTTTCTTCACACATTCATACAGATACAGACTTTTTACATATTGCAGCGGGTCTCTTTTTTTATTGTTTTTTAATCGGATTCAGATTCAGGAGAGGCTACCAGAGCTTGCAGGGTCAACTCCTCTTGTTTCATCCTTTGTTTTTTCCCTGCTGGCTTTTTGAAAAACATGTCCAAGGTGGTCTGTTTCTCTCTCTTCTTCAACACCTGTCGGAAATGACGGGCAAGGATGTCATTGTAGAGATCATTGATCCTATTGGCCTCAGTTCTGTTTGGATAATGAGTGTTGGTAAACTCCTGAACCTCTCCCCATTCGACAAGGAAGTTTTTGTCAACTTTCATTCCTTCTGATGATTTCTTGCATTGTTTCAATTGAAATCACTTTTCTGTTGTTTTAGAAAAAATGATTTGCACAACACTTGAATAAATGTAAATACCCTGCACTGTGTTGATGTACCTAATAAACAAGGAAGCAAGCCTAATCCAACGCTCTGTACTTCAGATATACTGATAATATATTCTAATAATACTAATATATTATAAAAATAGCAGATTGTCATTGGCAATGGCAAAAAAGTGGAAACATCATTCGCACTTGTTCGTAGAAAGTCCATTGGTTGCCTCACGTAACTGCCGAACAGAAAGTCCATTGTCTGCAGCCAGTCCGTTGCTCGAGTCACGTAACGGCCAAACAGAGAGTCTGTTATTCGCAGCGTCCGTTATTCGAGGCGTACGTTATACGAGGCACCACTGTATATTATTTAATCAATCAACTAGTTACATTCTGTTTTTAAACTCCCTTTATAAATGATTTAAGGAGAAGAATAAATCATTACTCTGAAAGAATTAAATAGCAGAAGCAAGAAAAAGTAATGACCAAAGACAAGATAAAAAAATAAAATAGCAAAATTATAAGAAAATAATGACACAGAAAACCAAGGTTAAGAAAAAATAAAAAATAGCAATGTCCTGCTTTGTCCTGCAATGAAATGGCTGAATACAAAAAAGTGTATATACATATACACAGAAATGATCCAATTTTGAAATTCACCTAATTTTTTTTCGTTTGAAAATTTTAAATTATTACATTATGTATTTATATTTTTCATTACAGAATAAAAAAATAATTTATTCATGTAACTTACTTTGTGCATTTATGATCTATTAATAAAGATACATTTTCAAGACTATCATCTGGCTTCATGTTGTGATATGGACAACGATCTCGCTGTAATTCAACAGCTTGACCAAGTAATGTTCTTAATCTTCTAGAAGGTAGCATTACTGTTGGAGGCAAAAATGCTTTAAAAAATTAAATAATTTAATTAATCAGACATGAAGAGTTTGTAATACTCATAATTATTTTTGAAAATCCATAAAAAATACTAATCAAAGTTACTAAATCTATACTTTATATGTAAATAATGTGTTATTTTTACTGTATATATTATTCTAAAATAATTATTCGAAGCAAAAAACTTTCACAAATAATAAATATAAAATTTCAAAACAAAATACTTCGAAAAAATAAGATCATTATATCAGAAAAACTACAAAAATTATATAGATATTGTAATCACTGCAATAATCTTATAATACATAAAAATAATTCTTAAAAATAATTATTGTTCTTTTTATTTAAAACACTGATTTTGTGTATAACAGTAAATGAGAAATTAAATATTTTTTGTGATATTGCTAAAGTTTTGACAAATTAAACTATAATTTTGTGAAAAGGTTTTCCATTGTAACATTTTTTTATAATATAAAATCATAAAAATTTTAAATGCATTACTGTAAGTTTTTAAACTGAAAAAGTTTTTATTCTAAGATTACTAAAATAGAAAATTGCATATTTATTTATCAAGGATGGAAAATTTGCCATTCAAATTATCACATAATTTATAGTTTAATCATTAAAATAATTTCATATGACAAGATCATGTCATCAAAAGCACGTGAAATAAAAAAAATAATATCTAAACAGTATAAACCAAATATATTATTTTTTTAAAATAAAATTTGTTAGCCCAGCATCTAGTAATCTAGAATGTCTCTCTGAACTAATCTGACTCCTGCTGAAAAGTAGATGATAATTCAGTTACTTTTCAGAGTGTGTTGGATGAAGCAGTTTCATCAATTTCATCTCAAGAATAATTAGGAGAATGTTAAACTCCTGTGCAATGTAATTTAGTAAACTATACATAATCTACACTGTATTGTGCTGAACAATATTGCTTTGTTAGAACTAGCACTGTTTTATATCAAGTAACATGTGTGACTGACGTGTTTTCTTTCCCAAATGCCAATGCAAAAAAAAACACCTAAAAACAAGATTCTCACACTCAGAGTATGTGTAGAATTTGTGAATCATATGTATGCAGTACATGTCTGGAAAATAATTAATATATCCATATGATTCATTGTGAATATTGATTTTTGCAATAACAGGTTAACTTTTTGCAGGTTTTTAAAAAAACTTAACACAAGCATAGTCATACACTGTATCACCTTCAGACTTATTGCATGTTTAAATAAAATCAGAAGAACATTACAGCATGTCTTGGTAAAATGTACAGCAATGTCCGCAACATTCAGATTGCACATAACTTATCAAATTTTGTAAATATTCAAAAACGTCCAGTAACCTGGCACCACTCTGGTTTGATAGGTCCCAGGTTAGCAAATTTCTACTATAATAAAGTAAAACAAATGTAATTTTTTTACTCAGAAATAAATACAAAAATTTCTTATTTATTATAAAAGTATTTGCTTTATTTTCATCAGGTTAAAATAAAGATATTTTGTTTTGACTTTGACTTAGATCTCATCTATTTGCTGAACAGAAACTACACCAGTGTAATAAGTCCTATTTATTAATAAACAAAGTCCAAAGTAGACAAGGATACAAATAGAAATCAATAAAAGTAAAAACATAGAGGCAAAAAAGAATCAATCATATATTTTATTTTTTTTTCAAGTATTATGTAAAAAAATTTCACTAAATAAAAAAAACTTATCTAGTGACTAAAATAATCTTTTAAACTATACAAATAAATAACTTATGACAAATTTTCTTCTAATTTGTAAAGACTTTTGTCAATTTTTTTATATTGTTCAATTTAAAAAAAGAAGTTAATTTTAAATATAACAGATATTTTTGATGCTGATTTACAAAATGCAATTCATGTACAATATATATTTAATTCAAAGTATTTGAAACAACAAAAATATAAATAAGGACAAAAGTCTGAGAGAAATTAAAATTAGTTTGTCATTGTATTTATTTATATAGATTATAGCACAATAAATGTATAATTTAGGTATAAAGTAAATACTGTATATTCCGGCATATAAGACGACTTTTTAACCCAGGAAAATCTTCTCAAAAGTCGGGGGGGGGGTCATCGTATACGTCGGGTGTCGTCTTATAGGGCGAGTATATCCCAAACTCTATATTTTAACTGTAAAAGTCGGAGGTCGTCTTATATGCCCAGTTGTCTTATACACCAAAATATATGGTATATATAATTGTGGGACCAGTGGTGATGCTCAGGTACTATGATCAGAGGAGTCTGGTATACATTTGGGAGGCCCTCCTCACCATATTACTAAATCCATGCAACTCTCTCACACTTGAGTTGCCTGAAATGTGGGCCAGTTTATATAAAAGACTGAAACATTGCTTTTAGCTATGCTCTCTGCTCCTAATTTATGCATTATGGCACACACACATAGTCACTACGCACACTTTAATTTTATACTCTTTGCGTTTGTTTATTTAAATATGTTTTGTTCTAAACAGTTAATGCCATTAGTTTTTAAATTAAAAAAGCTTGTTCAAAAGGATTATTCAAAATTAATATCAGCCTGAGGATGATGCATTATATGTTGAAAGCGCTAGCAACAATAAAACATTATTTTTTAAATGCATTTAACACCTTTGTGTGAAAGTTCTCTCTTTCTTAATTTGTAAAAAAGGATTGGCGTGACATCAACCTTCCAGTTTGAGTAAATATATTTTGACAATTAACAGAAATTATTATAATAATAATATTTGTATTGTTATATTGGAAATTTCAAATTCATAACAATTAGCAATGCATAAAGATAACAATTATTAGGTTAACAGATAATTTCAATTTATGCACATTATTATCTGAGATACTGCAAATAATTTAATTTTTACTGATTAATTTAATCTCTCATATTTCATGATACTCTGTTAAAAATATATTTATTAATGCTATACATATAAATGTTTACGGTTTTGTAGATTAATCTTTCATATTACAAGTTTAATTTTCCTAATACACTGATGATTTCTGCAACTTTCTGATAATTCTGCTGAATTCAACATTATTTTTTTTTTACTTAGTGGTATGTTTGGTTGAGTTTTTCATAATTCTCTTAATTCTATTTTCATACAATTACTAAATTACAGTAATTAGTTTTCAAAATAATTATTAAAATAGATAACTAAAAATACCTTGCTAATATTACATAAAATAGTATACTAAAAAATTACATTTCTTATAAAATATACAACATTGAAAAAATACTTGAAATTTATATATAATGGGTAATCATAATTAAATTACTCCTATTCAACACTGTCTAAAGTAATATTTAACAGTCCAAAATGCAACCAAATCTGGTATGGTAACATTTCAGAATGTACATAAGACATTTCCATAAAAAAAATTAATAGCTAAACTTACTACTATAACACTTTTCATGCTGCAAGCAACAAAACAGTAGTTTCCTTTGCTTAAGCACATTTTTTAGCCATGTTCTGGGTATATAAATAACCACAACTGTTCAATGTTATTCTTATCAGCTACAATGAGCACCACCTTGCCAGAACATATTTCTTGTAAAGCTGTTTTATTAAAACAAAGACAATGCTACAGTTGCAATTAGGGAAATTTTCTGTCATAAGAATTTACACTAAAGAACGATCACGTGATTTAAGGAAACTGGATGTCTGGGAGTTCAATCCAGTTGAAGGTGCAAACCCATCACTTCACAAGTTGTTAAAGATGTTACCATAGATGTTGAACAGTTAGTCATTAACATTGCAGGTTTCAATAGTGTATGTCCAGTGTCATGGCAGTTGGAAATGTCCTATGACAGTGTAGAAAGTACTGAAAAGGATAGTGCATTGTTTATTCATACAAAATCAGCTACAACCTGCAATTGCTTGCTTCCGGTAGAGAAATCCAACTGATCTTAGTATTGACCTTCCTGGTCAGAATGGAATGGATAGATCAAGACTAAAGAAAATCCTGTGGAGAAACAAAGCACATTTTTACTTCAGTGAAACAATGAACACCTGTAACTGTTGCATTGGGACCATGGAAAACCCTCATGTTTCCAGTAGATTCCTATGCTTTTATCTACAGTTACAATCTGATGTAGATTCATAACCACATGTATCCACTAACTTATTTGAAGAAACTAGTCCTAATACAACAGTTTCTGCAACAACAGTGTCATCAATTGTGTGTTTCCTACTGCCTGGCTATGTCATTATCTAGATCTTAATCCATGTAATTTTAGGTTGTAGTGACACTAAAAAATATATTTTATGAAGGACATGTTGCAAATTTGACAATCTTGAAGTACAGTAGAGTGTCGTTTATCCGAAAGTCGGTTATCTGAAAGAATTCCAGTCAGCAAATTTAAATTTTCGCTAGTGCTGTGGCGCTGCAATCTTTGGCTATATCTTGGGCTACTCCAATATTTTTTTTGTTGATGTGTGTTTTAGCTGGCAGCACTGGCACGACCATGAGAGGATACTTAAGGACCTGCCAGAATTTGAACGAATTTCAACATTGGATAGGTTAATTAATATATTTTTTCGTACATAATTGGTTATCCGAACAACCTCAGTCCCCAATTGATTCGGATAAACGACGCTCTACTTTATCATGCTTTGTGAGAAGCATCACAAAGAATCAATTACATCAACTGTTGAAAACACTGTTCATTGCCTTCATGTTTTACACTAGTGATGCCACTAATAGTGATTTTGCTGAATACCAAATATTCGGCTATGCTCTCAGCCAAAGTGCCAAATATTCAGCAGCCGAATGTTCAGCAAAATATGTGTACATTTTGCGGGTGACAAGTTATGGGTGCGGTAGTGACACTGCGGACGCATTTGTTTTATTTGTGAGTAGATCGTGTCATGACATGCATTATTTGTTCTTTGTTACATCAAATTGTGTTATTAATAGTCCTTATTACTAAAAATATCACTGTTTGTATCACTTTATATAAAAACTGTTCACCTAGATCGGACAGCAGACCTTTACAAGTGGTGGTCAGCAAAACACAAAACAGTATCCAAGCCTGACAGAATTCACTAAGATTTATCTATCATCTCCCAGCAGTAGTGTATATAGTGAGAGGCTATTTTCAGAAGCAGGTATAGTTTATGAGGAAAAGCGCAATCATTTGCTATCAACAAATGCTGAAAAAATTGTTTTCATTCATCACAACTTACCACTGATAGATTTTAAGTATTAAATGTAATAATTTGTGATTAAAATAAAAACGTTTTTGAGTAATATGTGCATTTTTATTTTTTTTTCATGATTTGGTATTCGGTATTCAGCCGAATACTGAATATTAAAAATAGTAGCCGAATAGGCCAAATACCGAATAGTAGCTGAATATTCATAGCATCTCTATTTTACACCTTCAGAATGTGGATCACATTAAGCAGTATCTTCCACACTGCTATGGTCTCTGTATGGCATAAGTGTAAAAATAAAATGTTTGTTGCTTGCAGTTCCAAAAGTGTCATAGTGGTGAGTTTTAATACTATTTTCTTTTTTATGGAAACATCTACACATCCTAAAATGTCACCATACCTTGATTTGGTTGCATTTGGACTGCTAAATATCTCTTTAGGTAGTGTTGAAAAGGGATATTTTAATTATAATCACCTGATATGTTTTTCATATTAAATTGAAGTATAAATAATGTCCAACTTATGTTTATAAAAAGTAACTTTTTTTTACATGATTACAAAATGAAAAAATTAAATAATTTAACAATATTCTGAAGAAAACAGGATACCTTGTAATTTTTCCATTAGTCTCTGTCTTGATAAATGGCATTTTCCTTTCTAATGTGAAATAAGTTTTAATTCATCACTTGTGCCACACATCATATAACTAAAACAATTTAATTTTTAGTTATAAAGAAAATAAATAATTCTAAAAATAAAAATATTTAATTTTTAGTTCAAGATTTCTTTTAATGGACAATTACAGATATTAAAGCTTATAATTAAAAAAAGCAACATAACATAACATAATAATAATAGCAATTCAATAATACCTGCTAAGCTCATGGACTCTAGTTGTGTTATGTTTTAATGGTGTAAGTTCATGCCTAAGACACTGAAGTGCTTCTATAATCCTTCCATCTTCTAACTGTTCAAGATATTTTTCTTCTAATAATAAAAATCTCATTTCCTATTAAATACATTATTAATGTATTTAATAGTTTAATATTAAACTTTGAGATTTTAATTTTCAAAAAATATATTTTTTTAAATACATTATAAGAGACATACCACTAATGCATTAGAAGATTCTAATAGTGGTTGGAGATCATTTAAATCAGTTTCAGCCTATGTAAAAAAATTTTAATAAATAAATTACTTATATTTAACTACAATTTCAAATTGACAATGATTCAAAATTTACATTTTTTGCATTATAATTTAATCCTTGTGTGGCTATGATTAATAATGGATTGCATATAAGTTGATTATTTTGACCATTTTTTTTTTTTACTATGAAGTTTTTGTAATTTTAATTAATATCATATTCCGTTAAGTTAATACATTTTATTACAGGTGTATGTACTGTACATATCATTACAAATAAATAATCTCAGTATAGAAGAGAGAGAGAGAAAAATAAAATGTGTGGAAGAAACAGAGTAATAAATTTTCTGAGTAAAAACATAGTTGCAAAAATAAAAGGAATATTATATAAAACAATTTTACATAGTAATATACTCTATGTAGCTGAAATACGACATAAAAAATATAAAAAAAAAATCATTGCCAATAGAAATGAATTATTAGAGATCAGCAAAAATATCCACATTACAAAAAGTAAAAAACACAAAACTACTAAAAAATAATGCATACAAACATATAATTATACAAAAAGAAAAAGAAAAATGATTGAAGTAGTACAGACAAATTAAAAAAAATAATAAGATAGGGGAGAATATTGCAAAAATGTTTGAATGGATGTTGAAGAAGATTTAAAGAAAGAAGGGGGGGAAAAGAAAAAGAAAAAAAAGAGTTAGATTCTGAGAGCCTGATGTAAGTAGATGGACAAAGTAAAATAAAATGAAGGAAAGGAATTTAGAAAATGTGGCCATACATTCCTTTATCTTCTGTTTTTATTTATCTCTGTTCCTCCAGATACAGATAAATAGAATCAGAGGATAAAGAAATGTATGACTCTCTCTTTATTTAGATGGGAGATAAAAAAATCCTAGCAAAAAGAATTAAAGTATAATTAATTTTACATTGTACTTTCATTATTTGTGAAAAATATTGAAGGAAAAATAGAAATATATTTAAACAATCTGAATAATTCAATTAGTCATATAAGAGTTGTCAACATAAAACATTTCCAGTCAGGAAAGTCAATAAACTGTTTCTTAATAATGGTCTGGAGGTAATATTGAATGGAAGTCTGAGTAGCATAACCAGTAATGCATCTGCATGGTATGTGAAAAAGTATGGGGTTCAAGCTCTGCTTTAGATAAAACTTTTCTTTCAAAAACTTCTAAATTATTTAATTTAATCTAAATTTATTTCTAATTATTAAATTTAACATAATATAGGGGCCTAACAGTCTACTTTCAACCAAATTACATTATTTAATCATTAATTAGCTGTATTATAGTCCAAATGTAAACCAGTGATAATTAAAATGTGACACTTCCGTGTTGCGGCATTATTAACAGCAATTTGTTAAAATTCAGATGTTCTCGCTAGTACTTTCAACAGTTTACAACCGTCGTCTTCAGGCGAAATCGAATACCTTTGTTTTCGAATTGATAGCTTTTAACGGACTTTCCAAATTACGTAATGCGCGTGGTTGGAATATAGATCAAATTAATAAAATTGAATAAATAAATATTTTTAAAGAAACCTGCTGTAATAACATGAACTCCCCAAAACATATAAATATTGATTGATGGTGCCGTGCATAATAATGGAATAAAATCAGAACACAAGATTATAACTTGGATTGTTTAAATAAAGTTATCCATAGCTGTGGTATTTCCAATGTCGGCACGTTACACGGCAAAGTAGCGGATATGTAAAGGTTTTCCCATATGAATATTTGCCTACGATCATTGCAATGCTTAAGTAATTTAACTTGGTTCCAAAGTGGAAGATAATCTTGTTCTAGCACCTTTTTCGCTAATTCTGTAGCTGGTCTATTATTTCTAATGTCTTCTTGATGTTCGAGGATGCGGGACCGTATCATTCTGGTGGTAGCTTCAATATAGATAGTTTCTTCCCTTGATGTTGTATGTTTTAATAGAATTTTCATTCAACATTCTCACGTTGAATGAAAAATCGGGGGTTTACAAAACTCTATTAAAACATACAAATATATCATAACTTATTCGTTTGTTAAAAAATAAATCATTTGAAACATTTAAAAAAAGAATATTGGCAAGCGCCAAATCCGACAGATGGCGCTGTTTTTGAGCCAAGATGGCTGCCGAAACAGGTAAGGAACCGACCACGTGTTTGTTCAGTGCCTGAGACGATTTAGATTCTATCGGTGACAACTACTGCGAAGACCAAATGGAGAACAAATCATTGAATTTATGTCAAATTCTAGACTATATCGGCGACAGGAAACGTTGTCTTGTAGAAGGTGAAGCCGTTTTGGATATATGAGACGTACACACACACAAAACGTGTGCTACAAACTTTTGACTGGCCTATGTTGTATAAGTGCTGAATGACTCAGCAGGGCAGCCTTCAGATTGGCACTAATTTTAACTATGATAAATAAAACTACATTTTTATATTGGAACATGGTGTATACTGCTTAAAATATTTAAATACTTCTCACCTGTTAAAGTGTAATAAACACGCTATCACATGTACCATGTTTACAAAAACCAGACAGCCCCGCTTTGCACGTGCATTCTCCCTGTAATTGAGATGTATTAAAATGCCAATATCTGAGATTGCAACACTAAAGCAACAACGTGAACTTCAGTGTTGTTGTTAGGGTGTGACTAACAGACACGAATTTAGTAGCGAGCGAGAGGTTGCGAGCGATATAGTTCTCGCAAAGGAAAACCATGCACAAGCGAAAAGCGAGAAATATCGCTGGCGAGAGCGAATTTATGGTTCTCGCACATATCTGACAGGGTTTGATAGTTATCGCGTCTCGCCTCTTCTCGCCAGATATTCTCGCTCGCGTCTGCATAGTCGCACCCTTAGAGTTTAATCCACAAAATACGATGTGTCCAGCATCCAAAACGGCTTCACCTTCTACAAGACGTTTCCTGTCGCCGATATAGTCTAGAATTTGACATAAATTCAACGATTTGTTCTCCATTTGGTTCTCGCAGTAGTCCTCACCGATAGAAACTAAATCAGCTCAGGGACTGAACAAACACGTGGTCGGTTCCTTACCTGTTTCGGCAGCCATCTTGGCTCAAAACAGCACCCTCTGTCGGATTTGGCGCTTGCCTATAAAGAACGAAACAAGCCCGTACCCCAGTCACGTGAACACAACTTCCGCTACGTCAAAACTAGTCTTACGTCACCGTTTAAATATTCCGTTTAAAAGGACAAAGGAAAATCCAAACAAATAAATATAACTCTAAAACTAAAACTTAATAATACTCTAAAATGAATATATATGAATTAAAATAGGATTAAAATACAAATTAATTTAATACAAGTAAAATTTAAAAAAAAAGTTGTAATATTGCTAAAATACTGCAATTTATAAATTATTAATATCTACCAATTAATTAAATGGGTAAGATTTACCCTCCGAATGAGGGGGTAGCCACCACCCCAACGGGTAGCCTTCCCCCGTACGAACAATAAAAACAAAGGAACCATACCCCTACACGCGACCCTTCGCGAGATATAAGCCCCTGAAGTTTCGCCTACGTCATATCCGGTCACGTGACATGGTGGTCAAAAGGCAGTCTACCGCACGAAAAAAAATTTTAACGCGCTCCTCGCGAACACCTTGCTTAGGTCTCTCTCTCCTCGCGCTTCCCCGCTCCGCCTTCGCCGTCTGTCCCGCGCCAGCCCGCAGTCCATATCACCCGCCTGCAGTCATCCGTAGTCGCCATCTATTGCCTGTAAATATAACTATACATTATTATTTATTAGTCTTACCTTGGCCGGGCCGCGAACCCGGGTCTATGTTGACTGTAGTCCAAGCCTTTATCCACTAGTCCAGCACGTCCGCTTACCAGAAACATTTCGGAACTCATATTTGAGACAAACGAGCCGAAGGACAGCACTGCGCATGACAGCCAAATCACGTGGTCGTTCCTCAGCCATACAGATGCAGCACTCCGCGGGCCAATGGGACGCGGGTCACGTGACACTCGGACCGTCCCCCGAGGCTCTGCAAGCCAATGGGTGCCGACCGTGGGTCACGTGACCGTTTCCCGCGGTTATATAAGCCTTAGTCGCCTTCATATCCTCGAATCCAGTATATGTAATACCAATCATGCCTTATACATGCGATATTTCGGCGTCTCCCGTTATGGATCCCGCCACAATATTCAATAATATAACATCTTACAGTTTTCTTCGCTATCTCCCCACAGAAGAGGCTGCGCAGACGTTTTGCCATCTTGTGGGGCTCGTGACCTAACCGGTTTCTTTCCGCCATGTCCGAAGTGCAGAGGTAAGCCTTTTCTCCATTCCCGCGTTTACACGAGTGCTATCTGCAGCTATGTAGGTTAATGCTACTAATGGTTCAAAAATGGCGTCGCTTCGGTTAGGTTCGTTTCGTTTTCGTTACATTAGCTACATTTTTATCCGTCTGGACCACAAACCGTCGGAAGTACAGCCATTTTGAAACCATGGATAAAAGTAACCGCTATCCTGTTTCGATATTTGACCACGCAAGTTAATAGTAGTAGTAACAGTAATATGTTAACTGCCAATATTCCAATTTACTAGTTTTTCGATATTTTTGTCGTAATATTTAGGCACTATGCAGAAGGAACCGGCTCCATCTGACAGGTTCGGATTCGTCTACCGCTGTGAAAAAGTACAGCAGAAAAAAAAGATGAGGAGGCGGACTGGCGGCACCGTCTTCAGGGCCATGTGCACTGGTTCCCTGTCTTGCACCCACAACACCTTTTTCGAAAGGACACAGCTGACAGCCCAAGAGGTATGACATTTGAAATCGCTCGCGAAACGTGATCGCAGAATCAGCGGTTTCTTTTTCTCTGGGTCACGTTACGCTATGCATTTCTGTAGTTTGATCGTATGGCTTGAGATGATATGTGTTTTGTTGGTTTTCTATTTTACAGGTGCTGATGCTGGTCTATTCGTGGGTCAAGCAGGAGCCGGTCACCGTCGCCGCGGAGGAATGCGGCGTGGCCCCCAAAACAGCGGTAGATTGGTACAATTACTGCCGTGAAGTTGCGGAGGTTTTCGTCTCCCACCAGCAAAACATCCAGCTCGGGGGTGAAGGCATGACCGTCGAGGTGACCATCGACCCACGTTTCTGACTTTGCCGAAATGTCTGTCTCTATATTCGTATGTTTTATTTTCAGATCGACGAGACCTTCACCCGGAGGCGAAAATACAACCGCGGCCGCGTAACTAAAGGCACCCAAATCACCATCTTCGGTGCCTATTGTCGGGAAACAAAAGAGGTGATGTACTGGCATGTAAGTAGTAGCCAAGCATTATTATTTCCTTTTATTTTTTAGTTTTTGTGGAAGTTTTGTTATAGTTTCTCGTATTCTTTCAGGTGGACAACAAGAGCCGACGGGTTCTCTGGAGCCACATGCTCAGATACATCGCCCGCGGTTCCATCATTGTTTCCGACAGCGCGGCCCAATATCGCGGTTGTACGACGATGGGCTTCTCTGAACATAAGACCGTTAATCACAGCCAGCGGGGCCCCGGGAGGTAAGGAAGATAAAACTGCAATGTGTTATGTGAAAGAAATGAACAAGCGTTATTGAAAAGTGACATTTTTCTTTTATTTTCCGAGCAGATTCGTCGACGCCGATGATCCCGAGGCCCACACTCAGAACATCGAGTGCAGAAATCGCTGGCTGAAGAAGTCCATCAAGTCGCTCCGCACGGACAGGAGCCTGCAGAGCTACAACTGTACGTACGTGTACAGGACGCGGGTCCTGTCCCAGTTGCCAACAACATCGGCAAAATTCCGGCAGTTCATCGGGGACATCGTGGCCGTCTACCCGGGCCCCGGTCGTCAGGGTCTCCAACTCCGGACGATCGGTGTGCCCGTGGATCAACATCTGCCGCCGGACGAGCCCTATTTCGATGTTCCCGTGCACGAGGGCGACGAAGAGGAACGGCAGGGGGATGACGACCGCCCAGTGAGTAGTGCAGCTTGTGTATATTGCGCGTGACCAAAGGATACCTATTTGCGGATGTGAAACCTGGATTATGTGATTTTTCAGACAACATCGGGCGCCAACACCTTCGTCATCGACCCCCAGGACCTAGCCGAGGCGGGGACCAGCGGCCTCACCCCGTCCTCACCCACGCAACATCGGGAATAGGCTAGGCGTCGCCAGATAGCGAAAGGACGTGGCGGGAGATGCAGGAGGAGACGCTGTTGAAGGTGAGTGTACAATCTGGTTTCAAAACGGTTTTCTATTAGCCTAAGTAGTGACAGTCACCTCCGGAGAGGTAGGTCAGGTGTTTTGGACAAGCCGCGAAAGCGGCGCGTAGTACTAGCCGACCGCGATCGAAACCCGAGCGTGTCGGCGAATGAGGGCCCTAGGCCCCGAGGTCAAGGATGAGCGCGGGGTCGTGCGAAAAGGACCTAACTCGGCAATAATTAGACTGTAGTAACATTAGAATAGGTCGATAGGCTTAGCGGTGCTTAATACGGTAGCCGACCGGGCGAGCGAAACCCAGTGTGTCGGCGAATGAGGGGCCCTAGACCCTCCCGAGGTCGAGGAGGAGCGCGGGGTCATGCGAAAAGGACCTAACTCCGATAATTAGACTGCAATAACGTTAGAATAGGTCGATAGGCTTAGCGGTCAATAGGCTTAATAGAAAGAGCGACGCGACTCGTCGATCCCGATCGCCGGAAATGACATATGGGATTCTTTACAGGGCTATATCTCGTAAAGGGTCGCGCGCAGGGGTATGGTTCCTTTGACTTTTTCGTTCGCACGGAGGGGGTCTTCAATTCGGGGGGTAGCCGATCCGCTCATTCGCAGGGTAAATTGGGCTAACATGCGGTCACGTGACCCGTACAACAATTTTCGGAGGACCATATCTCGCGAAGGGTCGCACGTAGGAAGGTGGTTCATTAGACATTTATTGTTCGTACGGGGGAGGGCTACCCGTTGGGGGGGTGGCTACCCCCTCATTCAGAGGGTAAATCATACCATTAAATGAACTAATTATATATTATAACAAACCAAATGTATATGAAAGAACATACCTACATGTAGAATAGACGTACAAGTAATAACGTACTCAAAATGGCAGCATGTCGATTCGATTGTTGGATAAACAAAAAACCGTTGGGAAAATTTACAGAAATTAAAATTAAAATAATTTACGATGAATGTAATAAACTAATACTTTAATATAACATAGAATTAATAGTATACTATCAAATAGTACATTAATCAGATATAAAATGTAATTAAATTAGATAAAATGGCAATTAATTTACAGTTCATTAACGTAAGCCAACAAATACGAATTTTTTTAAAAAATAATAAAAATATACGCAGATAAATAATATACCAAATAAAAGTACACATACTTCCATATTAGAATTTTTTGTTTTTATATTTTTATTACTAAAATTCGATTTTATACGAATTTTTTACATAATATTAGTAAATTTCTTCCAATGACCTTCGAATTTACCCGAGTGAACCTACGCCTGTATGGTTCGGCATTCCGAAAGGTTAAAAGGGTTAAATACAGTATTATAATAATTATGTCATTTGAATTTTATAAATACAGTAGAACCTCCATTATCCGGACCTCCATTATCCGGATTTTCGATTATCCGGATTGTTCAAAATAAACAAAAATTTTACGAATTTGCTAATTTGCACTTGGCGAATTACGACATTGTTTATGTACGTGATGGAATGCATAACATTTTTTGTTTCAACAACGTCTCACCCAGCATAGTGGTCGTAAACTCTTAAATATATTTTACGTAGTAATAAAAGTATAACTTGACATACGTATTTATAAATAATTTATATTCAAATTACATCATTTCTATGACCAAGGGCGGCGTAAGGCATGGACGACGTGGGCCACCGCCTATGCCTCGCGCCTCGAAGGTTTATGCATTACTTAATAGCCGCAAACGCGACGAAAAAATTATACTTGTCATAAAACGATAAATAGTTTGTCAAATTTTTATTCATAAAAATGCAGTTTCAACTGCTTTTTATTTTATAAAATCCGTCTTCTTGCGGCACCAGAGGGCCTTTTAAACAATAGGTAGTCTGTTAGCGTTGGTCAGTAGTAGTCCAAATTCAATACGAACGTTTGTTTCTTGAAAATTTGATCACGATTTAAATACAGTATTTACTTTTAATATTACCGATATGCCATAGAAAAGAAAACGTGTTGTATTATCATTAAAAGACAAATTAAAGTATTTATTTCGATTATCCGGATTTTTCCTTATCCGGACTGCCTTCATCCCCAATTAGTCCGGATAATAGAGGTTCTACTGTATTTTGTAAGAAAAGCGTCATATATTCCAAAATTCTAATTTTAAATTTGTTTGAAATATAGAACATTATAGAAATTAAACGCACAAATTTTCGTTTAATCGACTAACTTTTTTTTTCCACGTAAGTAGTTGTTTTTTATAATTTATCTAGTATAGTATTTGTTCTATTTATTTAAAAATAATCACCCGTTTGATGAATATTGAATGTATTCATCGTTATTCAGTAATTTTTATCGAAGAATAATTGGGAACAGGAACGAAAAAATTGCTACTCTGAATAAATAATTCAATTTTATCTGATAATATCAATTTATATTTCTCTGAGAAAACCTAGTTATTTCGATATTGGATAATTAGAAGGCGAGTCTAGTTTCAAGGCCGTCCATAAATTATGTAAGGTATTTTGGGGTGGGTGGGGGTAAAGGATTTCTTACTATTTCTTACTCAGGGGTAGGGGGGTAATAGATCTCATCTTACGTAATATTCTTATTTTTATTTTTTGATCTCGTTAAGTGGTGGCGTTTTGAATTCAGTTTCAATTTGGCTGTTTCTATTAAGAACGCTGTTGTCTCGTGTGACGTGATAGAGTACAGTAATAACGCTAGCAGATTCATGCTCTACACATTTTTTGTCATGGGAGAAAGTCCGTGTGGTGGTTTCTTTCTCTTGTTTTTTATTAGAATAAGTGCACCACTCCTATGGATGTTTAACACTAAGAATACATAAACCAAAATACACGATACAAAATAAACATAAAATTAGTATTCGGCTTTTAGTGAAAACTAAAATGTAAAACTAGAAATTAGAAATTATAAATAGTCTTTTCTTCCATATTTTTTGAACATAATTGTAAAAAGCATCAAACAGTGGCTTCTGAACGAGCTTATTGAGTGGACATGGCCACTTGAAACTAAGCGTAAAGATTTCTAATTTCAGAATAAAGCCTGGACTCCACATTACCTGAAAACTTAGACTTATGCAGTTTCGCGATGGTTTTCTTCTGTGTTTATTTTACATAGAAAAAATTGTTTTGGATTTTATTTTTAAATAAATTTGTCATTTTTTATTTTTTACGTAGAACGACCTCTTACAATACTCAAGATCATCTATAACCTAGAGGTAAATGTTCCTTTTTCTGTCTTTTCTTTAATTTTTGTGCTAATTTTTGTGATATTACAAATTTATTTAGTTCATTACATATTTCCATTATACTTTTCATGATTTCTGATGATAATTTTTTTTTAAGCGTAAATGCAAAGTATGAAAGTCACTTTTGTTGATTTTTTTTAATTATTTTGTTAGTTTTTGTACTAATTTAAGCTGTTATACGTATGTTATTGACAGCTTTCCATTATTTTTCACATTTTTATTTAACTTTGTGAATTTCGTTATAACATATAATAGTGACGAATATTGTAAACAAAAGCACGTGATTTTGTGGTGACGTGTAGGTCACATGACCTACACGTCACGCCTGGTGACGCAATTCTATTTCCTGTGACTTTCCTATGGCGTAATAACTAAAACATCAAAATAATTTAATATATTAAATGTTTTTCATTATTTAAAACCATAATTTCACTAAATGAATTCATATACATGTATTGATGAGATATTAATGATAAATTAAATTTAAATATATTAAAAGAATAAATGAATTTTATTATTATGAAAATACTAATAAGTTATTAGAATAAAAAATACAGATAATACATTCTAATTATTATTTTGTAATATATCAGTAAGTTAAATTTTTTTATAACATAAAATATATTATTTGAGAATGTAAAAGCTATATAGTTTCTGTTGTGATCTCCAGATGAAAGTAGTGTAAATGTAATTCAGTTTTTTTTTTAAGGGAATATGAATTTTTTTAATTATGTTATATTAAAAACAATGTATATTTAATAGTCGTTCGGAAAACGCATAACGTTTTTCCGTCCGACCCGTATATAAAGAGCTATAAACAAAAAATCATAGGACTACTTACCGATTGTGCTCCGTTCGAGACGCCATTACTTAAGCTTGCCGTCGTCGTGGAGGTGCACACTGGACGGCGGATCCACACAAACTGTGTCACGTGACCCTATTTCTACGTCACTCTGTCACGTGACTAGGTCTCTGACGCGTTTCCGTGTAGCTTTTGGCCGCGTTTTTTTTATGCAGCGAAAATGTAGCGTAAATGACGTCACGAGCAGCAACCGCTGCATGTCGCTGCACGGCATTTTACAAACGCTTGTCGCTGAAGCAAAATGGACGCTGTCCCTTGTTCGCTGATTTCAGTTTTAGAAAGTAACATATTATTTAAAGAATTACAAAAGAATAAAAAAAGGAGGTATGAAAATTTAATGGTTGGCATCGCTGTTTCCAATGAACGTAAAAAATCTAAGCGACAGAAGATACGAAATTACGTTGAAGAAGTCGTACCTTCATATTCTATGGATGACTTCAAATCTCATTTTAGACTCACAAAAAGTTCAACAGAAGTAAGTTTTTAACTTAAAATAAGCTAAATTTTCTATTAATTTCTAAATTAACTGATAATGCGTTTATTTTTTATAGGAAGTTATAAAATTATTAAATTCAAAGAGAGAAATGAAAGTAAAAAAAGGACGACCTCTTATTTCTTCTACAAAGGAAGTATTATTGAGTATTTGGACTCTTGCTAACCAAGAATCATTTAGAGGTATTGGAGACAGATTTGGTGTCAATAAAGGTCATGCACACACAATCTTTATAGACTTCTGCCAAAAAATGTGTCGTATGATTGGCAAGTTTATTACATGGCCAAATGATAACTTGGAAAGAACAGTTTTTAAGTTTGAAGAATTACGTTCTGTTTCATTGCCTGGAGTAATTGGGTGTGTTGATGGAACACACATATATATAAAAGCTCCAAAGGAAGACAGCCAGAGTTATTACAACAGGAAAGGAAGGCACTCTATCCTGTTGCAAATAATTTGTGATTCTGAAATGCGAATTATTGATGCATTTGTTGGTTGGCCTGGTAGTGCCAATGATTCTCGGGTTTGGCAGCAGAGCCCTATTTATAATAGGTTTTTAAACGAATCTTCAAGGTATTTAGGAGATAAGTATTATTTACTTGGAGATTCAGCGTATCCATTAGATACATTTTTAATTGTACCATATAAAGATTATGGTAATCTTACTGTAAAACAGAAAAATTTTAACAGAAGACACAGTTCTATCAGAGTTGTGGTAGAACAAACCATAGGTCTGCTAAAAGGGCGATTCCGTCGTCTGAAATATTTGGACATGGAAAACATTTCATCAATGTCAAAAGTCGTAATGACATCATGTATATTGCACAATTTATGCATTAATCAAGGTGATATTGACTGTACAGAGGATGCATTTGTTGATGATTATAATGAACCTGCAGAAGACCCAATTACAAGAAATCGTACAGCTGCAGAAGTAAAACGTAATCAATTAGCAGATCTATTGATGCAGAATTGAAATGTTTATTGAAAATATAATTTACAATTGTCTTGTAGTTAAATTAATAAATGTAGAGAATAGTTTTATACAATCTATTGTCAGTGTTCTTAATAAGATGTTTATCACAAATTCACTCATCTATCAATTGAAGGGCTCCCTATAGAAACATTACAAACAACAAATGTCTTTTTTACCAAGAAGCTAAAAATTGTTTCATTCTTTTTCTACATTCATATTTTAAATTTAAATATTAAATTTAAGCATTTAATCTGAATTTTAAAGTAACTCAATTATTATTTATTATTTCATTTGTTCAGTTTTTACGGAGTTAAAATAAATAAATAAATCGTCGTTGTCAAATATTAACTTGGAATTTGGATATACTGTAGAACGTTACGACGTTACGGAAGCGTAACTATCAAACATTGTCAAACTGTAGACCGCGAGCTGTTCGACACGACAAAAGAGTTAATCACGTGTTAATAAGTCGTTTGCTCTATCACGTGATTAGTGCAAAGAGAACGGATTCTTCCGCGACAAGAAAAGCTACACGGAAACGCGTCAGAGACCTAGTCACGTGACAGAGTGACGTAGAAATAGGGTCACGTGACACAGTTTGTGTGGATCCGCCGTCCAGTGTGCACCTCCACCAAGGTCTTAGATTTATAGAAATTAAAATTAAAATAATTTACGATGAATGTAATAAACTAATACTTTAATATAACATAGAATTAATAGTATACTATCAATTAATACATAAACCAGACTTACAATTTAATTACATTAGATTAGCGGTCCCCAAACTTTTTATCCCATCGACCCCTTTATACAATATTTGCTTTTTTATCGACCCCCAGATTAAGTATTTAACAAAAACATTAAATCATTTTTGCATTTCTGATGTTAAGCGATAAGGAGAATCTGCATAACAATCCAACAAAGAATTTATAGTTCCCATATCTTATAAAATCCACCCAATAACGTTAACAGAAAAAGGAGATATTTTCCACGAATTTATAATCTTAAAAAATAATAGCAAAATTATGGATAGATGGAAATTTGCCTATAGTTCTTAAACCGTACGTATCATAATACGTAAAATACACACTTATCTTTGAAAACATAACATAAGTTATATTGGATGAATAAAACCTCTTACTGTCATTTTGCGACTAATACTGAATGCCTTAAAAATATGTTAACATGCCTTTTTCTTAAAAAAGTTGATATGAGTGGGATTGATGTGTCCGAAGAGAAGCAGCAAGATTATTGATATTCGGTTGAAAATTGATAAGTTTTAGTCGCAAATCACCACGGTTTTCCAAGTTCAATCCGTTCCTCTGTTTTGTCAAAATTGCATTCGCGTGGTTAAACCAGCTTCAACCACGTATGAAGTTGGGAATGCGAGTAAGAAAGGTTTGGCTTCTGCTCTGAGCTCAGGATATTTAGGGCAATATTGTTATTGCTCCAAAATTCACCGAGGTTTTTATTTTTAAACAACGCTTTAGCTTCGAAATCTACACATATTTTAATCAGTTTATCTTCTAAGCCAGGTTCACTACCTTCATTATCTACTTTTACATCAAATGGATTAGCAAACCATTCGGGAACATGCATATTCTCCAAGTCTTCGAAACGTGCTTTAAAGTGTTCTCTTAATTTATCACGATGTTTAATATATATCTCCAAATAACGGTCAGAAATCTTTTCATTTTCTTTTAGTACTCGCGAGTTTGAAAAATACTTAAAATCAAATCGTGCCAGTGAAGATTTAAATAGCTCCATTTTTACTCAAAAGGCCATAATGATTGTTCAAGCTTGAACAATTGTAACGTTTTTTCCTCGCAAACGCTTCTGTACTATATTAATGATTTTCGATATATTGTGATATTTTCTCTTTAAAGGACAAAATATCTACATTTAGATATAAAATACTTAGAGTGACAACACTACTAGAGTGTAACAGTGCAACATATGTCTGTGTATAATGAACTACCAGCGTTCGTAACATGTTTGCAACACTAGTACAGTTGCCAGATGCATGAAAACAGAGTAACACATGCTTAAAGCGGCGTAGGCTAAGGCAAAACTCAAGTTATAACTAGGATAGTCAGTGATGTTGATCATATCCGTATTTCGAATTTTTATTGGAATATTTTATTTTTTTTCCTAGATAGTTTAATTAATCCTCTTTGGTATTAATCGACCCCCTTTCGACCCTGATGTATTAATTGACCCCTGGAGAACTCTTTATCGACCCCAAGGGGTCGATATCGACCACTTTGGAAACCCCTACATTAAATAAAATTGCAATTAATTTACAGATCATTAACATAAACAATAAAATACGAATTTTTTTAAAAAAATAATACAAAATATAAGCAGATAAATAATATATCAAACAAAAGTACACATACTTCCGTATTAGAATTATTGGTTTTCATATTTTTAATACAAACATTTGATTTTATACGAATTTTTTTCATCATATAATTACATATCCCCCAATGACCTTGGAATTGACCTGATCATACCTACTCCTGGAAGTTTTGGCATTCCTGGAGTAGAAGAGGGATGCTGGAATTTCATTTGTAAGGTTTAGAGGCTTGCGTTTTTTATGACATATTTTATTCCAGTTTTGCAGTGTTTGAACTATCTTTGTATTTTATACAAGTTTGTTAGGAGGTTATGGAAAAAATATGTTTTGCATTTAATTATTTTGGACATTTTCCGCAAAAATCTATTGTTTCAATAATTCCAAAGTCGATTAAATACACATCTGCATATTAACGATAGAATAGCTTACACCTAGCTTTAGCCATTGATAAGGCTAATGGGTGAAATTATATAAGATAATGTCATGATTTTATTCGAGAATTACAAAAAAAAAATTCAATTCGAAAAGAAGTTCGGATAATTCGAAGTCGTGTTTTTCGGTCCCTTGAGTTTCGAAATAATGGGGTTTTAATGCATCGGGGATTTCTATTAATATAAACGTACGGTACAAATATTAAAACAACAATTTAGCCACAAAATTATTGGCTTAAAATTGATTATAATATGTAATCTATTAAAGATAAATATATTTTATCAATTATGTACTCTATCTCTACAGTATTTAGACTGATAAAGCTTAGATTTTAAATTTATAGTATTAATTATAATTTTAGTACAGGAAAAGGTGGTATTATGGAACCACTCCATTTCAAACTGATAATAAAGGCGAACTGTAGCCGATTGTGGCTGAACTGAACTAGGCAGACATCCATAGCAAGGGGAAAACCCATTTCACTTCAGTTAAACGTTTGTCCGTAGTGAATCAGCAAATTTGTGCTTTTCAAAATTTGAAAGTTTGAATGCTACTTGAATTTATTTATTTTAAAAATATAAATCGTGTAGGTTCACTGCTGCATGCAGAGCCGTAACTAGCCATTCCTGTGCCCTGTGCAAGAATTTGCATTTAGGCCCCTTAATTTATTTGGTTTTGGGAAAATAATAAAACAAATAAGATTTATTTTAACTGAATTTTTCTGGCTTTCATTTCAGCAAATTCATTAATTACACCACCATAATTAATATTTTTAACGATATTGTATTCTATTGAAATAATAGAAATATTGGATAATCGTTCTTGTCCGATAGTTGATCTTAAATAATTTTTTGTTAAGTTTAACTTGCTAGAACTTCTCTCGCACAAAGCAATAGAAACGGGAAGAGTTAGAAATATTCGAAGAGCAACATTGATATTTGGGTAAGACTCAATTAAACCAAAATCATGAAGAGCCTATAGAACAGCGTTTCTCAAAGTGGGCAATAACGCCCTGTTGTGGGTGATGAGTAAATCTAGGGGGCGCTGGAGGTAGGGTATTGAACAGTGACCAAAGGCAAAATTGGGGTCACTGAAAGCTGTTACCTTTCCTCTGTTAAACTGATAAGAGGAAACATTGTGTTTAATGGTTTCCAGATGTTGAGAACAATGTACGGTAAGGGCACAAAGTGTCAGATTCATAGAAAAGTTTTCCTAACAATATTTCCAATCCTTTCTCACACAAGAGAAAATGGGTTAGGGAGCATTGGGTATAATGGAACAAAGGGGGCGGTGGATCGAAAAAGTTTGAGAATCATTGCTGTAGAATATTAAGTGGATATGCAGTTTCTATATTTTGTATAAGAGTCGTTACTTCAATATTAAAACTTTCAATTTCACTTGTGAATTCATACGTTTTTAAATCTTTGCTATATTTAATTGCGAGATCTGCAGCCGATTTTTTAAATCAGCAACGCTCATGTGTTGTAAAGACGAGCCACAGAGAAAGCAAAAATCGTCACAGATAGTTTTCATTTTTTTCATAACACCAATCTATTTGACACAATAGAGTGTCAAGAACACTGTAAATTTGTATTTTAAATAATTTTTCGGGTGTCAAGTTACTTCATTCATCTGGTGTTTTGTCTATTTCCATTATCTTAATTCTTTTTTTTTTTTTTCGTTTATTAAGAAATTCTTTTTCTATACTTTTTGGTTTGTATTAAGAATATGATCAATAATAGCATCTGTTAATATTGTTGGCAATAAAGTTATATCATTTATTACTTCCATGTATCTATATATATCGAAGCGTTTTTCTGGACTATTTCTATCTTCTGCATTTTCGGAATCCCTTTTTACAGTAGCATTTTAAAGACTGCAGGAGTCCCTTCGGGACTACGCGCCCGCATAGTTCGCTTACCGCTTAATCTGTCATTCAGGTATACACCACATATGCGTACCACTATAATGCAAAAAATGATGTCAGAATTTCTGCACGCCTTTTACAACCTCAAGACTAAGATTTTATTCAGGAGTTACCGTTTTCAATTTAGTAATTTTAAAAAAAATTCTCGGGCAGATTTATTTTTGTTACAAAATGTTACCTTTACAGATTTCTAGCTCTGCACACTGTAGAAAAATCTAGAAATACAGTTTTGTATATTGTAATAATATTAGTAGTTGTCAGAGAGCTCTATAAAGTAGAGAAAAATCTGTAAATTTGAAAACTATGAACATAAATTTAAATTTCTCAAAAAATAAATTTAAAAATCTCAAAAGTCGCTACTTTTGGCTGATTTGTCTGCGGTCTCCGCTACCTCTCTATGTATCTCTAAAAGTCGCCACAGTTGAAAACACTGATGAGCAGACATCTAGGGTCTAAGTAGGGCGAAATGTAATCGAAAAACCGCACTGTAAAAAGCAGAAAAATTTAAAATTTAAAAATACTATATAATTTCTTGTGAACAGCAGTTTGGGTCCCCCTTCCAAGTGGGCCCTGTGCAGGTGCACCTGTTGCATCTGCCTAGTTACGGCTCTGGGTGCATGTATTCCATTCCAGAGACTTAGGGGTACATATTAATCTCTGTGATGTTCGCGTTTTTTAAAATTTGGTCTTGACAGACATAAGTTAATTCAAGATGGCGATTCCATTGATGCTTTTAAAATGGACCCCATTGGTGCTTTTAATATGAACCCCATCTCCTCCAAACTCTCTATTTGCAAGCAGACATTCCTCCGGAGCAATTTGTGAAAAAGATATTAGGCAGAAAGCCAATTCTTCCTGAGAATATCGAAAAACAGCTGCTGGAATATATATTGTTGATGGAGGTCATATTTTTCTATTATAAAAGCATTTTTTTTGATAAAATACATTGGAGTAAATAATTTATAATTATTTAACATTTTTTGTACTTTCCTATTTGTTTTTGGATACATTAAGGCATTTTTTGAAAACATACAGTAAAGTTCCATATTACCACCCGATTTTCTCTAAGCCTACTTTCTGACTTTTTGTACAAAAGCCTTCAAAAACTATACTTATAGTTACACTAGCAAAAAATCCAATTAGGAATAGTTAGTTTAATAGTTACCAGTACTTTTCGCAAAAAAAATGTGGGTGTAGTTATGATACTTTGCTTACAATTCACTAAAATGAAAATGGGGTTCCATAATACCACCTTCTCCTCTATTAGTAGTAAAATTTTAGTATAATTCTTATAATTGCTTAGATACAACTTTTTGATTTAAAAAAATAATCCAAACTTTATCAATACTAATCAATTGTGAAATCTCATTAATACTGACAGAAAAAGATGGATTGGTTAGACAAGATTGAAAGTCAAAGACAAGAAAATAGGGAGAGCCAAAGAAAAAGAAACAATGAAATGACACATGAGCGTGATGAAAGGTTGCATAAAAAGAAAGAACAGAATCAATTAAGACGGGATATACTAAAAAGATTTGAACAAAGAAATAGTAAAAGAGAAACACCAAATGAAGAAAGTGTGAATGAACAAGGAGCGCAAGTGAGTAAACAAAGAGCCAGTGAAGAAAGTGTTAATTTACAAAGAGAGCAAGCAAATGTACGAAGGGAGCAAGTAAATATACACCCTTTGTATATTTACTTGCTCCCTTCGTACATTTGCTTGCTCTCTTTGTAAGATGTTGGGCGAGAAAACGAAGAAAGGGAGCAAGCGAACGAAGCAAGAGAGAGAGAGGTTGAACGGAAAAAGCATGCAATTCAAGAGAAAGAGATAGAGGTTGAACGAAAAAAGCATGCAATTCAAGAGAAAGAGATAGAGGTTGAACGAAAAGAGCATGCAATTCAAGAGAGAGAGATAGAGGTTGAACGAAGAGAGTGTACAATTAAAGAAGGGGCAAGAGCAAATGAAAATAGAAAAAATGAAAGATCAAGTGAACAAGATGGAAAGCAAAATTTTGAAAGTTATTTATTAATTGAAAACATAAACAATGTGTATTTTTAATACCTTTGTGTCAGTTACTCATGATAGCCATCAAGGACACGAAAGACATGATGAAAGACTTAATTACTATCATTCTGTGGAAACGCGAGGAAAAAACCCCAAAAAATTATATTTTACAGTCACATCATCAGGCTATTAAGAAGCCATTTTGTTTTTATTGACTAAAAATTCAGCTTGTTTATTTGTTTTAATTATAAAAGTGTTAATTTTATTGTTTAATAAATAATAAATATATAATTAAATTTGTAAAGTACTATATTTAGTTTGTTGCTCTAAAACGAATTTTTCCTAAAGAGCCAGGACCTAACGGGTACTTTACGCGGGTTCGCGTTTGTTAGTTGCCAGGCCTGGACTTTTAGCATGCACCGAAATAAATTAAGGACAATTAGTCACCAAAAAATCTCAATAACAAATGTTTAATCAAGTCTAACAAATACTATGTACAAGATTTATAAACAAACAACAAATTTATTAGATAAAAAAATCAAATCAGAAATCAACCCGACAAACTTAAGTCTTATTCTAACTTAGAACTATTCCCCTTGGAATTCCGACAAAACAAAATTCAATTCTTAACTTAGATACAAATTCTCTTACAACTATCAAGCCTAACCGTCACCTCAATTAATACTCGGAACCTTTTCCTCTACTCAAGACTTTCCTCTTTTCAAATCAAACTCGAACCTTCAATCTCCTACTAGGATTTCCTATTTGACACCTTGTTCACTGCTACCAGCAGACCAACGCTTTCGGTTCAGGAGCTCACCTCTGTCATCTTCACTCGAGCTGCCGTACTTATAGTCTGAGGTGACGTCACAAGTTCTACTGGAGACACTCTCCTCATTTACATATCTGCACGTAACATTTTAGTTTTTCGTAGTTATCTGGTAGCGTAATTCTCGACAATACTTTGTAAACCTTTTACAGCATTTCTTGAACAATTATCGGGATGTTTTCGTTTAAGGTTATACAAGTTCCTAAAAGTCTACGGGGTGTTTTCCCCCCCTTCGGTGCGGACTAACAATTCTGCCGCTCGGGCGTGCACGTGGGTGCGAGCTCTAGCTATGGCGCTTTCGTTTCGTCGTCGGTGAGTTGGTTTATGTTATCTTCTCTTTTTAGTACGTTCTAGGGTGTTGGGTGAGGAAACGTCGTTATAACTAAACATAAGCCCCAAACAAAAATATAATAAAAGCAAAATAAAAGTAAAATAAAATAATGCTCGGACTTGGTTCCTTACAAATTATGGTGTCTTAACTTCTGTCATTTGATAAAACGTAGAAAAATAATGTAAGTTTCAATAAGATTTCATTTTATATAGTCTATCGCTTGGACTTCTGCGAAGAACTGTTTGGTGCTATAATTATTTTGAAAAATAATCCATTCGGCAATAATTTTGTAAAATAATTTTAAAGATATATCATATTATGCTTGTAATTGTTAAGGATCATATTTTTTTTATTGAGTAATTTTTATTATTTTTTAATTTGTTATATATCATTTTATAAAAGTATGAAATGACAATAGAAAAATTCTATAAATTTTGTATAAATAAATTTAGTTTGTAATAAAAAAAATGACTTTCATAAATGTTTTAAAGATTTTATAAAAATAAAATTAATAAAATATGTTCATGATTTATTTTAAATCAAAAATTTATTAGTAATTTTAATTAATTAAATGGCCACTGATGAGAACATAAAAAATGGCTGACATTGGGAGGAGTGCTGAAAATTACATTGGTCATATAAATTGAAGTAAATCTTAATTTATTACTTTTAACATTGTAGAAACTCACGAAAAAAAATTGTACAAGTTTTTCTCTAATGTACAGAGAACTAAATATGATCAAAGTTAAAATACAGTGTCTTCTGCCAGTGGTGGTGATAAAAATTAAGATTCTTCAAATTTTCTGTAAAAAAGACACTTAAAACATAATTAATCTTTTGTGTTGAAAGTTTTTAATCAACACTACCAGCAGAGTTATTCCAGTTCCAGAAGTAAAATTGGAATTGTTGAAGCTGTTTTTTTTTTTTGTACATAGAAATAGAATAGCAGAATTGAAACTCTAAAGCAATTCTCTAGAGCAATGGTTCCTAATCGGTGTTCTGTGGAACACAAGTGTTCCCTAAAAACATTTTAAAGTTTTTATTTCATATTTATTCCAATGTACTATAATATATTATTTTATTCTTAAACAATTCCATATTCCTATTTTATTCAATGCAATAAAGTTTATTAGTTTATTGTTTCGTCAGAATAGTAAACATAAAAATGCTTATCAATTTTTGAATATATTGATGGTAATTCTCCAGTAATAAAAAGTAATATAAAATAAAAATGGTGTTCTGCAGTCTCAGAAAAATTGAGAACCACTGCTCTAGAGTATACAGTTCATTATATAATTGTTTTGCATTCCAGTTTACCTTGAAAATATTTTGTCTGTTCTCTATACACTTTTAAACTTTTTGACTATCTGCACCAAATTTTTTCCTACTTATTCTCTAGGACTCTGAAAAGTATAGGCTATCATAAAACCTGGACACTCTACTCATCCCCTTGATTTATAACATTTTAAAATATTATCCTCTAGATACTTTGTGATAAATGTAACAATGATAGGCTAAAATAATCAAAGTTTTAATATGATTTTTTCTTTGGCCTTCTTATTTTGTGGCTGGACAAATGCCTCAATCCTCACGGTGATTATGTCAAAAAGTAACCGTGTTTGTACCTAACTTTTGGTAATAAATGAATTTTGTTATTTACACTTGTCTTTGTTTTATGGACTGTTGGAGGTTGGAACAAAAACTGCCCTCATATTACTTATTTAAGCTATTTAGCAAAATTGCTAAATTAATTTGCTAGTTATTAAATCATTAATAGTTAATAAGAATAAATATGTTTTGCATTCAAGTAAAAATAAGTATGAAACAAAAACATGTTTTACTTATTAATAATTAAATTTAGTTAATTTTAAAATTTCTTCAAAACAATTTATTTTTGTGTTTTAATTGTACTTAAATGAATGCAANGAGTAATTTTTATTATTTTTTAATTTGTTATATATCATTTTATAAAAGTATGAAATGACAATAGAAAAATTCTATAAATTTTGTATAAATAAATTTAGTTTGTAATAAAAAAAATGACTTTCATAAATGTTTTAAAGATTTTATAAAAATAAAATTAATAAAATATGTTCATGATTTATTTTAAATCAAAAATTTATTAGTAATTTTAATTAATTAAATGGCCACTGATGAGAACATAAAAAATGGCTGACATTGGGAGGAGTGCTGAAAATTACATTGGTCATATAAATTGAAGTAAATCTTAATTTATTACTTTTAACATTGTAGAAACTCACGAAAAAAAATTGTACAAGTTTTTCTCTAATGTACAGAGAACTAAATATGATCAAAGTTAAAATACAGTGTCTTCTGCCAGTGGTGGTGATAAAAAATTAAGATTCTACAAATTTTCTGTAAAAAAGACACTTAAAACATAATTAGTCTTTTGTGTTGAAAGTTTTTAATCAACACTATCAGCAGAGTTATTCTAGTTCCAGAAGTGAAATTGGAACTGTTGAATCTGTTTTTTTCTTTGTATGTAGAAATAGAATAGCAGAAATGAAACATGAAATCGCATTCCTCTAGAGCAATGGTTCTTAACCACAAGTGTTCCCTAAAAACATTTTAAAGTTTTTATTTCATATATATTCCAAAGTACTATATTATATTATTTTATTCTTAAACAATTCCATGTTCCTATTTTATTTAATGCAATAAAGTTTATTAGTTTATTGTTTCATCAGAATAATAAACATAAAAATGCTTATCAGTTTTTGAATATATTGATGCTAATTCTCCAGTAATAAAAAGTAATATAAAATAAAAATGGTGTTCTTCAGTCTCGGAAAAATTGAGACCCACTGCTCTAGAGTATACAGTAGTACCAGTTAATTATATAATTGTTTTGCATTCCAGTTTACCTTGAAAATATTTTCTGTTCTCTATACACTTTTAAACTTTTTGACCATCTGCACCAAAATTTTTCCTACTTATTCTCTAGGACTCTGAAAAGTATAGGCTACTATAAAACTTGGACACTACTCATCCCCTTGATTTATAACATTTTAAAATATTATGCCCTAGATACTTTATGATAAATGTAACAATGATAGGCTAAAATAATCAAAGTTTTAATATGATTTTTTCTTTGGCCTTCTTATTTTGTGCCTGGGCAAATGCCTCAATCCTCATGGTGATTATGTCAAAAAGTAACCATGTTTGTACCTAACTTTTCGTAATAAATGAATTTTGTTATTTACACTTGTCTTTGTTTTATGGACTGTTGGAGGTTGGAAAAAACTGCCCTCATATTACTTATTTAAGCTATTTAGCAAAATTGCTAAATTAATTTGCTAGTTATTAAATCATTAATAGTTAATAAGAATAAATATGTTTTGCATTCAAGTAAAAATAAGTATGAAACAAAAACATGTTTTACTTATTAATAATTAAATTTAGTTAATTTTAAAATTTCTTCAAAACAATTTATTTTTGTGTTTTAATTGTACTTACATGAATGCAATTTATCAACAAATTATTGAATTATATTTAGAAATAGTTCAAAATTTTAAACATGTCACTGCTTTGATAACATGACTAAATATTGAAATTTTCTCATAAATATCAGATATATTTGTTACTTTATTGTTAAATTATCATAATCTGATAATTTCTACCTGGAAACTAATCAGATTATAAATAATTTATTGCTTTAATAATATGTTTGGGTTATTGATCATTCACTAACATATTTTAAAAAATTTCAATCTATGTTTTTTAATATATAATTAAATTGTATTATAATTATGCATAATATTTATTATTCACTTAACTTAAAAACCACTTAGACAATCTCTTTAAAAATATGATGATTTGATAAATTGAAATAGAGTATGTCCTAACATCTCTAAGGAAATGCAAATTTAAAGATGGAAATGTGTTTCTGCATTCAAATCAATGATATTTAGACTAAAAATAAACACCAATATTAGATATATTCAGATCAATACTGCCAAAGCAACTTTAATGAATTTTATCTAATTTTTAAGAATTAAACCAATACTAATTTTTAACTATTGAAGTAGGAAAAACTCAGATTGTGAAATACAAGACAGGTTATTAAATTCCAAGAAACAATTTATAATTTTCTGTAGCATTTGCACAGCTGATGGATCATAGTGTATTCTTTCAAGTGTAAATACAGGATGTACCAGAAATACCAAATTGCAAGCGCTTTCAACGAAACTATTTTTGTCTTCTTCAGGTTAAAAGAACAGTTAATATCCTTCAAATTCAAATTACAGCAACGGCAAACCAGCTTTGGAATAAAATCAAAATAGAACAAAAACAGAGAATTTAAAAGATGCGTGCTCGGTGCCGACGCGCATGAGCAATAGATTATTTTGCAAGAATGTGGAGCTAGCGACGTTGTTTTAATCTGTTGTATAAGTTGACCCACAAGGAAGGCACATCCAGCTGTTGGTTATTAACGCCTAGATGATAATTTTCTCAACTTTGCTTATACAATATTAGGTGTGAAGTCCAATAATATTTTTTCACTTTTAATACCAAATTGTTTTTAAATTTTAATTCACAGGACATGATGGCCATTTATCAAGTCACAGTGATACACATTAATTCTCCATTGAAAAGTATGTATCTGTGCAAAGTAATAAATATTTGTTTTTCCCTGAAGTGTTATTTTATTCTAAAAACCATCACGTGTTTCTGGTACACCTTGTATATTGTACTTTCTGTGTACAGGAACATTTAGAAAAGAAACATTAGGAGTTAAAATTTGCTAAAAATATTCTAAGTTGTTTAATAAATTCAAAATAGCAAATATGTAAATAAATATAAAAATAAATTTATCAACATAATGTCTTCTAGAAAGTTAATTTCCAATAGAAAAATGTTAAAATGATCATTTCATTATGACATTTTTGAATATTTTTCTTATGATACTAACTGTGCATTTACACAAGTACTGTCGACATCAATTCTTGAATTTAACATTGATGAAAAAAAATACTAATAATGAAAAAGTATGCCATTTATCATGGCATACTTTTTCATTATTAGTATAAATATACATTCAAAATGTAATAAAAAACATAGATGAATGAATGAATAAATGCTTTTGTAAACATGAGTTTGATTAAAACATACTGTGTTATAAATCAATAAAAGAAAATTTGCTCTTGCAAGCAATGTACAGTACTATTTATTTTAAGAAAGTGAGGTTTTACTTTATATCTACTAAGTCGAAATGCATTAGCTCAATTTTGAAATTTTCTAATAATATATAATTGTATATCTAAATACTCTTTTAAAACTTTCATATTAATTTGATAATAAATCAAGAAATTTTAAAATTATTTTATTAAACTATTTAAAATATGTATGCTAGAATTAATTTTATTACCTTTCTTAAAAATATTTTAATTACATTCAACAAATTCATCTTACAATTTTTATCTTATCTTCATAAAAACAGGAATCTTATTTTAAAAAGTTTTGTTTTTTTAAACTAATTAGTCAAATACTGTAATCAAGTCAAAATGAAAGCAGCATTTTAAAATCCTTTAAATAATAATAACTGTTTTTAATTGTCTGTACATGTTTTTTAATATAAAGTAACTTGTAATTAAAATGATTTAATTTCATATTTTGTATTGGTGTAAATACACTTGTTAAATAATAATAATAATAATAATATAATTTTATAAAATTTATTTTTGCTAATTTTATATTTGATTTATCCATTTTACCCATACATTTATATACAAAAAAACATATACAACAATGGCTTAATCTGTAAAAATTTGTACTATATATATATATATACTGTATATAGATGTAGGTATATATATTTAAATTTAACTGACAAATTATACTTTATCATTGTAACAAGTTTAATACAGAATTTTTATGTACTCATTCTTTAGAACATGAATTCCTAACTCTTTTTGTTTATTGATACTTTTCTGAAACTAGATTTAATTTTCCAACTCCTTTCTATAAATTTCAAATGAAATGAACTAAAAATCAAATAGGAATTAATTATGATTTTTAATTAAATATAAATCAAAATTTGAAACTGAGTTTTATCTTAATAAAATTTAAAGATGTATCAATTATTAATACATATTACTTTTGTATACAGTAATTTTTAAATGTAATAGACACAAATTTATCCACCAACCTCCAAATGATCCCTAGAAAAATTTATTAATCACTTATATGAGGTCCTTAGTGACCAAGTTAAAAACCCCTGTCATACATAGATCTAAAGAAACCTTAAGGGTTTTTCTTAAGAAGATATTTTTGTTGTGACACTGTTTTAAAAAATAAACTTTATTACAATAAATATATTGATTAGTTGGAAACTAAATATGTAATATTATCTGTACTGAGTACCGAGAAGTACGATTATCAGAGCATGTAATTAACAGAAGCGAAGTCGGCCTTAATTTGATTTGTATCGAAGTAACAACCAGTCGTATATGTATTTCTCATTGTACAGAATGAAGAAGTGTCAATTTTTAACTCATTCTAACTACCTATAAATCCTGGCAACTGAAAGACATTGTTAGGAATAATTGCTTTCATTAGATCTACCCACTCCAAATATTCTCCTATATTCTATGTGAAAAATATAATTAGGTTTTTTTTAAAAATGTAATTTTATAAGATAAATATTTATGTTCTTTTAATTAAATTAAATTTAAAAATGCACAAAAATAGCTTAAATTTCAAATTTTAAATATTTCTTCCATTAAACAGGATGCAGTTAGTTTTTTTTTTTTACCATTTTTTACCATTTATAAATCTTAAAATAGTGCCCAACATAATGAAATTTACTTATAATTTTATGTACTAATTAATTAAATCATCCAAATACTTTTGTAAAGTTCTAAGGGTAAAATAAATTTTTTTAAAAAGTTCTTTAATTGTTTTGTATACTTTTCCTCCATAAATAATTTAAAAAAATATTTGTCATGTAAAGATTTCCAGCATATTTAAATACAATTTTTATTATTAATAAACATTATTATATATGTATGTATATATATATATAATTGTATTCTGTACAAACAAAATTCTTATCTAATTATGTTAGAAGAATCTATAGAAAAGAAAATTACATTGGTCCAATGTAATGACATCAGTTAATACTTTCTTCCTTCTTGGGTTTCATTTCCATATCTTGTTTAATACCAACCAAGTCCTCTATGGAATTCGAAGAGCTACTACTGCTACTGCTATTGTTAATAATATTTTGTTGGTAATGAAAAATCTCACTGGGATTTTCCACGCTCCTTTCTGTAAGTTTCTGAAATTCATTTTCCACAGAAGTAACGCGTTTCATCCAATCGGTACTCTCTCTAACTACAACTTTGACGGGTGTCTTAACGAATTGATCTTCTTTAATATCCTCAATTCCTTCTGTCGTTAACGTAATACTGACTGCACTACCGTTCATATCGGACGAAGGAGCCACAAGCTGTACTTCTTTAGTTATAGTAGCGAAATCGTCACGTGTTACAACGTTTCCAGGGTGATGCATCGAAACCATACCTAAAAACAAAATTATATACACGTGTATACAATATTTTAAAAAGAAAAAAAAACTGTGTTTTAACAATCTAAAATCGATAATTCTTCAAAAAGATTTCTGCGCTTATCGATTTTTATAATAAATAATTACGTAAATTTCATATATATATAGGCTATACACACGTGGGTATATATACGAGTTCTCTATTTTTGGATTTTTAATTTTATGTAAGAAGGAAATCCTATAATAGGTTATAAAGTCTCGATCGATCGATGAAATGCTGATATTCCTGAACTATAGATACGTATATACTGATTACGAAAGAATATATATTTTTTTTTTCTGTAAAATTGCAGTGTCTGTGCCACCTACAGACACTGAAAATATGGTCTATAATAAAAACTACTTAGAATAATTATGTAAGTAATGATGGATATGTATTAAAAGTGTCAGCGGAAATGTTGGCTACCATCCAAAATGACAGCGAAATAACATAGTCTATCTAAACTTTGATTTTTTATATTTTTTATTGCAAAGTTTGTTCGTTTTTAATACAGTAGAATCCCGATTATCCGAAGAAATGTGGATCGAATACGATTAAATTTTTTTCATATTCGTAATTTTTAATCTAAAATGGCCGTGGATGTCCGTTTTATCCGGGTTTTCGGTTATCCGTGCGGATTTTTACATCATTTATTATTATTATTATTATTAAATATACACGAAAGTGGTGTACAAGTCGACCCCCTATAACACTGTTGATTTTTCCGTTTTTTATGAATTCCGTGTTGTACGAGTCACTTAGATTTTACAAATACGTGTGCCGGGCTGTGAACGGCTCACATATTTGTAAAATCTAACTGACTCGTACGGATAGTAGGCGCTGG
>NW_019385092.1:421977-439168 GCF_000671375.1 Centruroides sculpturatus
TTAAAATTCTGATAGTTTCGTCTTTTCTAATTCGGATTTTTAAAGTTAAATCTTTAAAAAAAATTGAAAGTAAAGTGTACGTAATGAATATTATATAAGCTAATAACTTACGCGCCGATGAGATTTGGAAAGCGATGTCGCATCGCTTGGCGATTATTTTCTTGTTCTCTTGCTAAAATTAAACTTATAAAACTCTTTCTGGATTTCAATAATAATACAAAATACACATAAACAGCTTATAAAAGAAATTTAAAACATAGAAATTAACCAGTAAACCAGTAGAGACGATATAAATTTCGAGCGATGCGACTACGCTGGCGAGATCGCAATCGTCGAAGTGTGTCGACATGTGGGTAGTACAGTATATTTAAAAAGATAGATTTCTTTATTAAATTCGTTGAACTAGTTAAAAGTTAAACATGCCGAATAATCTGTCAAAATTTCCATATATTTAACATAGACTGCTATGAAACATCATCTTTCCATTAGTTGTCAAGGTAATAACAATAGATAATGAATCAACCCCATATAACCAATTAGTTCTAACAATAAAGTTTTATCCACGAATAGCATTAAGCACCTTTTATCATGCAAATCTATATAAATATTGCTTTCCTAAATTGTAAATTACCTGACCATAGCACCATAAAAATGTTTAAATCATTAATTTCGCTACAAATGCCACTTAATCTTAATAAAATCTATATACTTTATAAGATACATTTATACGGAACGTTTTTATATTTAATAATTTAACAAACAAACAAAAAAAAAAATAACGTTTAAACACGTAAACAAGCATCACGTTTCTTACACAATCGATTCTTAGAGGTAAACAAACTAAACGGATCGAAAACATTCAACTGTAAGCTGCATTCCACGCATTGAAATGTGTCTGGGAAGTGTTTAAAAGTTGTTTCACCCCCCAAAGTAATTTCTAATACTACTAAAATATAGAAAAAACTAACCTTTGTCGATGTCCGTATCTGTCAATTCGTTAATTCGAGGTGGTTTCTCGCCTTCTATAATAACTGGAGGTGGTTCTAACCTGCTGACAATGTTTTCGGTTTGGGTTCTGTGGCAAACAGCCACTACCGGGGCGACTGTAGTGGTGACACGATTTGCTTTGGCACTAGCGCATCCCATAACCGTTTAACAAGTGGCGTGGAACCATCGATACTAAAAAAGACGAATGCGTTTCGCTCTTTTATATCTTTTTATTAAAGTTTATTATAAATTCTAAAAAACATTAAAATATCAGCTACATGCTGTAATAATTATACAGTAAAAATCTTTTTTCCGTACATATTATATTCTTTTTTGGGTGAGTATTTTCACCTCTTTAAATTACATCTAACTCACAACCCCTCTTGTTCATTATTTACATGTTTTATTTACAATATATACAGATTGAGGGATTTGTGATAACATAATACTTTTTCTCTCAGGCTTTTTAATATCTTATGTTTCATTATATTTATGCTTATTTATTTTAACATAGGCTTTACTAAATTGACACTTCTACTTTTATAAATCTAAAGTACAAGAGACTTTTATACAATAGGAAAGTATTTTGATTTGTTGGGATATTTTTAGACCGACATTTCATTTACATATTTATTTATTATTGAGAGGAGTTACTCTCTCTTACATTTATGTAATTTATCTTACAATACTGCACAATATAATTGTCTTAATCATTTTCTTTAAATTTGTTTAGTAACAATTTTATTCTTTTACAATACCAGTTTTTGACATTTTAAGTATCTGAGTCACTTTTATTACCAATCTTCTTTAAAACTCACTTTGTTTTGCTGAATACGAAATATATTTTCAGTTCCTATGTAGAATTTTTTTAGTTCATTATTTGTCATTGTTTTAAAATCACTTAAAATTTTTAATTCAGCTTCTTGTTTGATGTTACTGACTGTGATAGAGGCGTTTATTTTTTTCTTTTCATACATTAATTTGCATCTTGTTTTCCAAAGGGTTCGTTTTGTGAGGGCGATTATCCAATTCAACATATATTTATTTTGGTTGAGGACCGAGAGTTTTGTTTGATATTTTATGGTTTGCCAGGTTATTTTCACTTTCCATGTTTTTGATATCCATGCCCATACTGATCTAGCAATATCGCACATGTAGAATAGGTGTTCTATATGTTCTGTTTGTCCGCATCTTGGACATTTTGAGTTTCTACTAATGTTATATTTGTATAGGAAATCTTTTGTTATTACTATATTATTTAAGATTCGCCAAGCATTTTCTGCCCATTCGCTAGGGAGGTTATGTATGTTCCTCCAAGTCTGTGGCCAATTTATATTAGGATTATCCATGTTTTTATTTGCCACTTGCTCATGTAGAATATCGTATATCAATCGAGGCCTTATTTTTGTTTGGCTGTTTATTATGCTGTCGTTTTCTTTCGCTATTTTGTTCAGTGTTTTTCTCCAACCTTTATATTTTTTGTTATTGTTGATTAGGAAAGGTATTCTTTGGTCTATTCCTGTGAACTTGTTTGAAATCGGCCCTAAGATATAATTATAGACATGATATAAAGGGTGACTACTTTGATTAAGAGTGTTTATAATGGTTGCTATTTGGATGGCTTCTTCAAAGTGTTTTAGATCCCATATGTTCAATCCTCCATTTTCTTTTTTGTTTTTAGTTATTTTCCTACTTAGGGGTTCATAATTGCTTTGCCAAAGATAATTATATATTGGACCTTCTAGTTGTTTCGTATCATGCTTATTTAGATTTGTTATGTACAAATTGTATATTATTTTTGCTATAATTGCTTTATTGATTATTTTGGCCCGCTCAGGCAGATATAACCAATGTTCTTGCCATTGTTCAATTGAATTTTTTATTTTAGATTCCATTTCATACAAATTCCTTTTTTTTGCATCTTTTCCATACCAAAGACCAAATATTTTTATTGTTTGAACAGTTTGAAATGGCATATTTTCTTTTGTAATATTTCCTGCTATGTTTACAATTTTGCATTTACTTTCGTTTATTTGCATTCCTGTGAACGCGCTAAAATTTTTTAGCTTTATCATTGTTTTTTCGAGACTGAATTTGTTTACTATAAAAATATTTATATCATCTGCATGTGCTATCAGTTTTATTTTCTCTGTTACTCCTGGTATATGAATTGGTTCAATTAGTTCGTCTTGTGTTATACTTTTTAATAATGCTTCTATGTAAATAGTGAACAAAACCATTGAACTTGGGCATCCCTGCCTGACTCCTGAGTAGCAATTTATTTCTTTTGAATTTCTGTCATTTATTGAGATGGCTGTTTTGGGTTGGTTGTATAATTTCTGGATGAATCTTAATTCATTTTTGTTTAGACCAAATTTTTCAAGTATTAGCCATAGTTTGTCCCTATTTACCGTATCGAAGGCTTTTTTTACATCTATTGAAAGTATTGCTAAGTTTTTTTCTCTTTCTTTGTAAATTTCTTCTATTAGCTTGATAAAGGTGGTATTGTTTTGTATAATTCTTCCTTTAATTCCTGCTGTCTGTGTGTTTGTTATGGTTTCTTTGAAAAGATTTTCGATTCTCTTGGCTATTATTATACTATAGATTTTATAATCTGTATTTAGTATTGTTATTGGTCTAAAATCTGTTACTTCTTTCCCTATACCATTTTTCTTATGTATTAAGATCATTTTGCCTTGGCTAAAAGAGTTAATAAACTCTTCCATGTTGAAAAGTTCTTGTAGTATTTTGGTTAAATCATCTTCAAAAAATTTATAAAATTCGGCAGACAGGGAATCTCTGCCCGAGGCCTTGCGAGTGTTTAGTTCTTGGATTGCATTTTTAACTTCCGCTTTAGTGATTTGCTTATTTATTATATTACTTTCTTTCTCTTTTATGGGATTAATCCATCTTATAATTTCATCTTGTACTAGATTGTTTGAGTTTGGATGGCTAAAAAGTTCTGTATAGAATTTATGAAAACTTTTGATTATATCTTGTGTATTTGTATAAACTTTTCCATTTTGTATAATTTTTTCTATATTTATGCTTTCCTTTGCTTTGTTTTTCTTCTCAAAAATTATTTTTTCTGTTTCTCTTTTAATTTTGTATTTGTTTATTTTATGTCTTATGAAATTTTCTTTACATTTCAGGTCTATTTCCTCTGTGATTTGTTTTTCTATCAGTGTGATATCTTGTTGCTTGTTTTCTATTATTTTGTTAGTAAGTTCCCTTTGTAATTTCTTTATTTTATTGAATCTAGTTTTTTTAATTTTCATCCAAGTTTCCCTGATTATTTTTTGGCAGTCATTTTTAAAAGTGTTCCAGTTGTCCCATGAAATATCGTTTTTCATCATGGTTATCTTGTTAATGATTTCCTTTTGAAATTCTGTGTCGTCAATTATTTCTTTTGTTAGTTTTGTGTTGTCTCTTCTTTTTAAGTTGTTTCCTATACATATTTCTACCTCTATCATTTTATGATCTGATAAGTTTGTTTGATCAATAGTTAAATCATAATTTATTTGATTTGTGATTTTTCCTATTTGTTCATTCATATAGAATCGTAGGTATTGTTCATTCATATAGAATCCTATTTGTTCATTCGTATTAAAGTGTGTGATTCTAAACCAATTTATCAAGGGAAATTCAAACCTGGAAACAGAATTTCGTTGTCAGGGATACTTTTTGTGTAATGTGTACATATATGTATATATTCACAGTTCATGGCAAACACAGGGATGTTATAGAGAGATATGTATGTTGCTGCATGCAGTAGTGATCGAATGTGACAATGACATTGCTGGACTAATGAAGGTGCTGAACTTCACCTACAGTTCACAGGAGTGGAGACTTTTCATAGATGCATTAAAAANTATATATGTATATATTCACAGTTCATGGCAAACACAGGGATGTTATAGAGAGATATGTATGTTGCTGCATGCAGTAGTGATCGAATGTGACAATGACATTGCTGGACTAATAAAGGTGCTGAACTTCACCTACAGTTCACAGGAGTGCAGACTTTTCATAGATGCATCAAAAACAAGTCTCAAGGGTGTTTTGATCCACAATGGAAATAAAATGCCCTCTGTTCCAGTTGCTTATGCCAGCTTGACTAAAGAAAATTACAGATTCTTATGAAGGATGCTAAATTCATTACAATACAATGAATACAAATGGAAAATATGTGGAGATTTCAAAGTAATTGCTATGACATTGGGAATGCAACAAGGCTACACGAAGTATGCATGTTTTCTTTGCAAGTGGGATAGACATGACAGAAATTCTAACTACGTGTAAAAGAAATGGCCTTAAGTGGAGGTGGAAAGTGGGCAAAAAGAATGTGCAACATGAAAGTCTGGTATCTCCTAAAGATATACTACTTCCACCGCTTCACATCAAACTTGGCTTAATGAAACAATTTGTAAAGGCCATGGATCCAACAGGCAGTGAATTTGCATATCTAGCTGACAAATTTCCCCGTCTTTCAGCTGCAAAAATAAAGGAAGGTGTATGTATGGGCCCACAAATCAAGGAGCTACAGAAAGATGCAAATTCTGAAGCATTTTTAACTGCCAAAGAAAAGAGAGCATGGGAGTGTTTCAAGATTGTGTCAGAAAACTTCCTCGGAAGAAGAGCTACCAACTACAAAGCAATGGTGAATGACATGATCAAAGCATATCAAGATCTGGGGTGCAATATATCTCTGAAGATACATATGATGGACTCATCTGAACTACTTCACAGAGAGTTGTAGTGATGTATCAGATGAACATGGCAAAAGATTCCACAAAGACATTTCTACTATAGAAAGGCATTATGAAGAGAAGTGGGTACCTTCTATGTTAGCAGATTATTGCTGGAATATCATTCGAGAGAAGAAAGATTCTTAATACAAGATAAAAAGTGATGTGCATTATTATATGGTGGCTCATTTTTTGTCAATTTTCTGTAATTGCTCATGTGAAATAAATGCTACAGAGTGAATACACTAAGAGTACTGTGTTATAATGTTAGATCCCAACCCCCCTTAATGTGATGAACTTAATAACATCATAAAAAAGCTAATTTGTTTTTTGAATTTCAGCTAATGTGTCCTGCACTATATCAGAAACATAAAGAAAAAATAAAATTGTGATTACTCATAAACTATCCCTGACAGAAAAAAACTAAAAACAGGTTTGAATTCAGTGCTCAAAGTACAACTAGAAACACAATGTATTTTTTCAGAAATAGAAAAAAAGTTTTTTATGAGGAACAGTGTCATTACTATATTTTATTATTTCAATATGCTCTTTGAATTTTTGTTTATATATATTTTTTTTATAATAAAGTATTTTTATGTTGCTTTTGTCAATCTTACAATCACTGTTATTTGTGTGATTAAGCCAAGAGGAATTATTGTATTTTAATTTTACAGCAGCTTCATGTTCTTTAATTCTTACTTCTAATTGTCTACCTGTTTCACCTATATAATTTTTTGGGCTTTCACAATTACAACTGATTTTATAAATGACACCTGATTTTTTAAATTTTTCTACATTATTTTTGGTGTTTTTAAGTTTGTTGTTGGTTTTTCTTAATGGAGATAGAAATTTAGTTAATATAGGAAAATAATCAGAAGCATCCAATTAAGCTGTCATATAATCCACACAACAGTCTAAGAGCAGATCAGAACATACTGTAAATCTATTGTAGATTTACCAGAGTGAGTTAAACAGGTATATTCTGCCAGAAAACCAGAGTTAATACGTCCATTCAGTATAAATAATTTATATTTTATAATTAAATCTATTAGTTTTTTCCCCATATTATTAATTTTGTTAATCTGTTCATCCTTGAATTTTCAGTTATTAAAAATTAAATGATTGGAGCCTTCATTTTTGGAATCCATCAATTCACCAATTATAGAATTAAAGTCACCTAGTACTATAATATAAAGGATTATATAACACCATTAATCAATAATTTTGAAGATTTCATTAAGAGTATTCATATCTCCAGGAGGCACATAAATCAGCATTAGCATCAGTAGATCATTGTTTTTATTTACTAACGTATTTTTACTGGTTGAGATAAGGAGACGTATATAATTAGTGGCTTTTTTAACTTGAATTATTTTAAAATAGTCTTTTTCTAGGAGTATGCATAATCCACCACTTGGGAAACCTGGTCCTACTGGTTTATTTGCAAGGACTAATTCCATTATGAACTTATTGGAGAAATTAGTTGTATAAAAGTTTTCTGATGTAATCCAAGTTTCCGTAATAACAAAAATATTCAGTTTATATTTGACATGCAGGGAATTAACAAATGAAGTTTTGTATTTAAGTCCCTGACAATTCCAATTTATGATCAAAAATAAGTAGTTATTCTTGAGGTTTAAAGGATGCTNTTTCTTGAATTTCAGCTAATGTGTCCTGCACTATATCAGAAACATAAAGAAAAAATAAAATTGTGATTACTCATAAACTATCCCTGACAGAAAAAAACTAAAAACAGGTTTGAATTCAGCACTCAAAGTACAACTAGAAACACAATGTATTTTTTCAGAAATAGAAAAAAAGTTTTTTTTGGAGAACAGTGTCATTACTATATTTTATTATTTCAATATGCTCTTTGAATTTTTGTTTATATATATATTTTTCATAATAAAGTATTTTTATGTTGCTTTTGTCAATCTTACAATCACTGTTATTTGTGTGATTAAGCCAAGGGGAATTATTGTATTTTAATTTTACAGCAGCTTCATGTTCTTTAATTCTTACTTCTAATTGTCTACCTGTTTCACCTATATAATTTTTTGGGCTTTGACAATTACAACTGATTTTATAAACGACACCTGATTTTTTAAATTTTTCTACATTATTTTTGGTGTTTTAAGTTGGTTGTTGGTTTTTCTTAATGGAGATAGGAATTTAGTTAATATGGGAAAATGATCAGAAGCATCCAATGAAGTTGTCATATAATCCACACAACAGTCTAAGAGCAGATCAGAACATATTGTAAATCTATTGTAGATTTACCAGAGTGGGTTAAACAGGTATATTCTGCAAGAAAATCAGAGTTAATACGTCCATTCAGTATAAATAATTTACATTATATTATTTAATCTATTAGTTTTTTCCCATATTATTAATCTGTTTATCCTTGGATTTTTGGTTATTAAAAATTAGATGATTGGAGCCTTCATATTTGGAATCCATCAGTTCACCAATTCTAGAATTAAAGTCACCTAGTACTATAATATAAGAGGTTATATAACACCATGAATCAATAATTTTGAAGATTTCATTAAGAGTATTCATATCTCCGGGATACTCATAAATCAGCATTAGCATCAGTAGATCATTGTTTTTATTTACTAACGTATTTTTACTGGTTGAGATAGAGAAGTATATAATTAGTGGCTTTTTTAACTTTAATTATTTTAAAATAGTCTCTTTGTAGGAGTATACATAATCCACCATTTGGGCAACCTGGTCCTACAAGTTTATTTGCAAGGACTAATTCCATTATGAATTTATTGGAGAAATTAGTTGTATAAAAGTTTTCTGATGTAATCCAAGTTTCTGTAATAACAAAAATATTCAGTTTATATTTGACATGCAGGGAATTAATAAATGAAGTTTTGTATTTAAGTTCCTGACAATTCCAATTTATGATCAAAAATAAGTAGTTATTCTTGAAGTTTAAAGGATGCTGTGTTTGACCCTGGTTCTTAGTGTATCAGTTTATCAAATTTGTTGAATTGGGGAAAAGTAAAAAAGTATCTGCATAAACCAATCTTTTCATGTTGATGTTGTATGTAATTTTTCCGTTTCCTGTTATTATAATGTCATTGTGTAATTTAGCTTGTGGATTTTGTTTTTTTATATCATATAACATTGGAAGTAAATTTTTCCATCTGANAACCAATCTTTTCATGTTGATGTTGTATGTAATTTTTCCGTTTCCTGTTATTATAATGTCATTGTGTAATTTAGCTTGTGGATTTTGTTTTTTTATATCATATAACATTGGAAGTAAATTTTTCCATCTGATCCTTGAATTTTTTATAAGATCTGGTGACATTTGAATGTTTCCCCAATCTTCAAGTTGATTCTGCTGTTTTTTTAATATATGCAAAAAAAACTTGATTTCGATGTTGATTATTATTGAAGGTTATTCTTATTGTTAATTTTGGTATTTTCGTTAATTGAATTACTTCCAAAATATCATCTTGAACTATATTTTTAATATTTAACAAAGCACTAATAAAATTATAGATTTCTGCCTTTGAGATAACTCTCGAATTAGGATAATTATATAATATAATGCTATTACGATAATGATCATTAAATAGAGTCCATTTTAAATTGCGTAAGATCTTTCTCAATCTGCAAGGTGTCAATCTGATGGCATAAATTAGTCATTTGCTCTTCCATTTTTGTTTGCTGCTCTTTAGTTTCCCATAAATTTTCACGAATTAAATCCAATTCATCCTTAATACAAGTAATTTGACTAAAAAGTTTGTCATTTGATGTTTTTATAAGATTGAATATTTTATTCCATAACATTGTAGAAGAAGTGTTTAGTAGGTTATCTGGGTTATGTAGTGAAGTATCAAATATAGTTGGCTCACCTGAAAAATCTTGAATGTTTTCTTGAATTAAATTTCCATTGTTGTTTTCATTCTCCCCAACAGTATCTTGTAGGTATTTATCCAATTGTAAACTAAAGTCTGTAATAAGCTCGGAGCCTGTTGTGAGAAAGTCAGTACGTTTACTCACTGGTTTGCTTTGACTAAACAATTCTATAATCACAACAGTAAAATTATACAACTTTCTGACAATATATCTGTGGGTCGGAGGTATAGGACACTATGTCACATTTATTAAATTTTACAGGAGAGCAGTTTGAAGATGTTATACTGTGTTCTCCCTGAATTATCTTGCCTGTTAATAGCATCATCGTAATGAAATTTTGTCAGTTTACACTGTCAACATTACGTATCATGTTGCTTCACACGTAATGTACTTTTCTGTATTTTGTACTGATTTTACAGATATATAACGGACATGGTATTGTATACCTCTCATAAACATGTTGCATTATATGACATAAGTGTTCTTGGCATTTAAGAAATAATATTACTCAGCCACATTAATTTCATTGTCAAAATATATTACATGAACAGCACATTACTCGCATTGTGGTATAACTTGTTGTAAGAAAGTAAATGTCACATTTGGTCTTAAATCTCATCTATGTCTTCTTCTGAATAGTCTGTTTTGTTTGTATTACTTGTATGTTCTAAGTTTTTATAAAATGCATGGCAAACTGAAGGGACATGCAACAATAGTGCCATTTTTTCATTATATTTCTGCTGGGCAATATGTTTTGGGACATCTGAGAGTTGATTCAAATCTGCTGGAAATTTAAGTCCATGTCTGCAGAACCTAACAAAGTCAGCCTGTTTGTCATCACCATCAAAAGATGTTTTGAAATATAGAATTCCCATGTTTTGCTGTTTCACTTGTAATTGCACCACTTCGATAGAAAAAAATGGCCGTTTCTCAATATTCATTTTCCTACGAACAAGGGGAGCGCTTGCAGTCTTTTGTGGCATACACTAAATTGAAACTTTTAATATCTTGAAGTTTCATATTATGAACAATGTACTTGCTGGAAGTTTGTCTTACCAGTTGTTGCCAGTCCCAGGGTGATAAAATGCTTATATTATTCAGATTCTTCCGTTTCCTCTCTATCAACACATGAACACTGTCAGCCTCCATATGGGTATGACCTTTTAGTAGAAACTGTTTAGTAGGGGATCGAAGCTATTTAACATCGCTGGGAAAAGTCTATCAAGCTAAAAGGAGATTATATTGAAAAATAAAGATAAGTTTTCCCAAATTTTTTGTGTCTTCTTTGTTAGGTCGGGTACTTCTGGGACTACCCTCGTATTTACATCTAATTATTGTAATTATTCTAGGAGCTAATTATTTTATATTTATATATTTTTGTCTTCCACAAAATAGCCTCTTGGAACATAGAATTGGANACACACACACTTTTGACAAAGATCATCATCAAATGTAAAAGCATTTGAAGCTATTTTGCAATAATTTCTGTAAGATTTCAATCATCATAACAAAATCATCTCAAATTAAATTTTAAACAACTGTATGAGAAAAAACATGAAAAAAAAAAATACAAATTTTGCTTTTATTTTTTAAATCAGTTGCATTTTAAAACTTAAAATAAAATATTTATACTAAAATTTTACAAAATAATTGACAAATGTCACATTATTATTCTGAAATTTATAAATACATGTAGAGTGATCAAATATGTAAAACAAAATTGAAGTATTGCCTCCTATACGTTTCTAATACATTAATAATATTCGTAGTTATACATTTTTAAAAACTAAAATATTTCAAATGTATTTATTTATCATGGTCATATGGTCTTAAAATTTAATGTTTAAAAAAATATAGAACTTTCAGCATATTAATTTTTAAAGTGAAATAAATTTGCTTTAATATTTTCATACTTACCTGATAATAAATGATTTAATAAAATTACAATAATGATAAATTTATAGCACTTTTGTATATATCTCTTATGAAAGTGTCTGTTGGCAATTAGTGCAAAGTATAAACTATTTGTTTTATCTAAATATTTGCTATAATAATAAGTTTTTACAGAAAGAATAAATATGTAACATCATTTTTATTTATTTAATGAAAAAATTTATCTGAATTTTAGTGAATTAACATATTCATTAACTTAAAAGCAAATATTCTAAATGTTTATCATTACAATTTACATTATGCTCTAATGAAATGTTCAGGTGAAGTTCATCCAACTTATACTGTTGAATTTAAAAATTTTGAAAACATTCTTCTTATATAAGAATAAATTTCTATTTATTGTTGCAAATAATTCAAGAATTTTTTAAAGGTCAAACCAAATTATAAACTTTTTATATACTAATTGAATTATTATTGAAATACTTATTTAAATATTTTTTATTGAATTATGTAATACAAACAAGAAATAAATTAATATAAAATCTAAATTTAGGTATAATAGAGAGTAACATGTTAATGTTTGTATTGGTAACAGATAATCAATTGTAACCAAACATTCAAAAGAAACTAATTTTCAAAATAAAGTTTATAATTTACCAAGATCTGTATTAGGACCCTTTTAAAGAGTAGAAAACTTTTCTAATCTTGCAATTTCTTTTTCTGTTACACCGGGTGAATTATGGGATTAGAGTGGTTCTCTAGTAGATAACCTCTGTGAATAGGAATGTGGGTAGCGTTTGTCTAATTCCTAGTCCTGGACCTTGAGGGTGCATATGTAAAATGACTGGAGGGGAAGGATTACGAGATGATGCATCTAACATCTAAATATATATTCGAAGAAAAAATTTTGGATCTACACAAATTATTAATTTAGTATAAAATTCACATTTTAACTACGATAATTCACAGGCAATTTATATAAAATATTTTACAAAAGATTTTAATGTTTACATTTAATTGTATTATTTGTTCATTAATTTATAAACTGATTGGATAAAAGATTTAAAATTAAATAAAAGTTTGAAAATGGTTTAATAAATTTTTTTCTTTTTATTTGTTTTTTCTTTCTATTTTGTTTGTTTTATTCACACTGTGTATTTGTTTATTAGGGTATGTCATTCATTTTTAAATAGTTATGCAATTTAATGAATATGATCTCTACATTGGAAATCTCTCTATCAATGACTACAACTTTATTTTACTCTACTTTCTATTCGCTTATCATTTGAACTAACTAAAATATGCTCTTTGACAATGCTAAGCTTAGATTAAGAATAAACCAAACTGTATTTCAATGTTAAAGTTGTTTACTTGCAAAGATTTTTAAATTACAATTTGATATTTCAAAATGTCCTCAGGTTGAGCATATACCATTCAAATTGCAACTTTTAAAAAAGTATATTAACAGATTCCAAATGCGCCATTTGATTTATTCTTAATCTAAGTTTGGTGTTGTTAAAAAGCATATTTTTATTTACTACAAAAACTGCATAATTATTCTCACTTTTAAAGTCAAAGATGAAGTGACTCATCAAGCATATCCAGCTGCAATTTCTATTAAGTTTCCATTAGCACAATTTAATGCCTAAATCGATCTCTTTTAAATACATCTCCTTTTCACCATGAATCAGACTGACTCTTCTGAAGGTAGAATGACATTTTTTGGCTAAGCTCATCACTGAATAAATGTGGAATAGATGGATATAGCAAATTTACATCAATTTTACAAAATTGATGTGAATTCACTATATCCATCTGTTTTCTAGATATCAACTAAAACCATGGGAACAAAAAAAAAGCATATCTTCTTCTGGTAAGGTGATAGATGAAAATAGTTTGAGTTTAATTCTGTGATGTATTTGTATGTAATTCGTGGATATTCCAGAACGTCAAAAGAAGTTGTTTTCCTTTAAAATTTTACCTGAATTTAAAAGTTTCAATAGTCTATAAATTTCTTCTTCTAATGGTTGATGTGTATATAAAGGAAACTTTATATACACATCAACCTATTCTTCGCTCATTGTGTCTAACTAGAAAAATGTTTCAAACAATATATACAATCAAAAAATTTACATTTGAGTGTCATTTTTCTATAATTAGAAAAAAGAAAAACATTACATTTTTAAATTATGGCTCTATATAGAAAAGTTATAACAATAATATATATTATTCTGCTCAGCAATTCTATAATCACAATAGTAAAATTATGTAACTTTGTGACAATATATATAAACAAATAAATAAATTTTTATATACATATTATGCTTACATAGTAAGATTAATTAATAAAATGTTTAATTAGCAGTAATTTTCAATAAAAGTTATTTATTTTATACATATTGTTTATTGCTAGGTTACCTAGTCTAGTTCGGTCATTTTGGTCTTGGTTCGTATGAATTATTTCAATGATTTGATATTTTTACGATATTTTCCTAATGCAGTACAGTCCTTAAAAAGAAGAAGTAATGAACAGTTCCTGGATTTACACCAATAACGATATTCTTTAGAAAAATCTGAGAGTTCATCTTTCATATTTTGTTTGCTAAAATGTAATAAAAATATAAAATATGTTGAATATCTCACTTTAAAATTATGGTGTTATAACTTCAAAATCAGTATGTTTTGGATTCAGAAGTAATACTTTTTATTTATGTTTTCGCTATTATTTATAAATTTTGTCAGGATAAAAATACAAAATTTAACATAGTTTATACACGATTGTTTTTATTTCCTTCAAAACTTTTTCCTTTTCCGAAATTATTTTACTAGATTGACTATTTATAAGCGCTCGAGTCAGAGTTCTACGTGTTTATGAGCACTTGTGTCAGAGTTTTACCTTTCGGTTTGACATTGTCAGATCGTTTAACACGTGTTTCACCGTTTAACCGAAACTCATTGCTTACGTTTTGTGCCGCGTTTCTTAGGTCAAAGATTTCTTTCTCTCTCTCATATTTAGTCTATCGTTCAGTAGTGTGCCGTTCTTGGAAGCGGTGACAGCATCGCTTCTCTTGTATTTCCCAAGAAATAAATATATATTGCGCGATTATTTTCATATCTTAACGTATTTTGAATTAATTAAAATGAATATTTTATTATAACCGCATTATGTATCTTATTACAAATTTCTATACTACGCGTGAGAAAAACGATAAGATCGCTATTGTATATTCGAATATCAGTGGCGGAATGGAAGCGCTGTATTGTCGAAAAACCGGGTCAGCTTGCAAACAGCCAGATTATACGCATTCGCGCATGCGTTTTACAGAGCACCAACCTCACCCGGTATAGCTGGTGGAAGCTACACACATCTAATGCTTTTAATGATTCTATCCGGGACAGGTTCTCGGCTGTTAGCCGCCCGCCCGCCAGATATTTGGTTCCCCTCGCCTCATTATGTGAAAAGCGAGTAGATATATAACTTAACCCAACAGATTGGAATTTACTGGTTCGTTTTAATGATATTTCTGTATAGTTCACAGGAATTTAAAAAAATCCATTAAAATATTTGATGTTTTTAGTTTGCTTTCCCATCTTATATTACTTACGAATTTCAATGTTAAACTAGTGATATTACGATTTCGTATGTCCGATATTAAAGGGAATTTAAGTGATGCGACAAAAGAGGCATTTGACAGTGACCGGTATCGGCACCCTCGAAATTTGGCAATCCTCGTGCATGCACGCACACTTACGAAGACAATCTCTTATTCCATCCATTAGCCACTCGTGGGGAATTATTTGAATTGTTTTAAGATTTAAAGATTAAAGAATATTTTATCAATGCTATATTTAATTATAATTTTTTTAAAAGTATATTTATACAATTGAAGAATGTTTTGTACCAGGTATGTATATCCAGTATATCCACCACACATTTTATTTTATCAAATAAGTTTTTATAATTTTATTTTTAATCGTAGCTCTTATATCGTGGCTAGCGATTCAGAATGTAATTTTGATATTAAAAGTACACATAGAGAAGTCTACGCTTTTTACTGGCTTATCGAACAAACGAATACGAATGGACCCTAGACCCGCGGCCGAAAACCAAGGTCTATATAAGAAGGTCAGGACACACTGCAGGCAGCGGCCATTTTGGGGTTCATCGATATACTACACTCCAGACGTAGTTCCTGCATGAGTCGACTATTATTAGGTCTATAAGTATTGAAAACTTTAAACAATGGGTATTGTATGTCACCAAATTGTAAAAGTAAATCTACAGACCTTCGATTGTTTANTTTAATATTTAACAAAGCACTAATAAAATTATAGATTTCTGCCTTTGAGATAACTCTCGAATTAGGATAATTATATAATATAATGCTATTACGATTATGATCATTAAATAGAGTCTATTTTAAATTGCGTAAGATCTTTCTCAATCTGCAAGGTGTCAATCTGATGGCGTAAATTAGTCATTTGCTCTTCCATTTTTGTTTGTTGCTCTTTACTTTCCCATAAATTTTCACGAATTAAATCCAATTCATCCTCAATACAAGTAATTTGACTAAAAAGTTTGTCATTTGATGTTTTTATAAGATTGAATATTTTATTCCATAAGACTGTAGAAGAAGTGTTTAGTAGGTTATCCAGGTTATGTAGTGAAGTATCAAATATAGTTGGCTCACCTGAAAAATCCTGAATGTTTTGTTGAATTAAATTTCCATTGTTGTTTTAATTCTGTCCAACAGTATCTTGTAGGTATTTATCCAATTGTAAACTAAAGTCTGTAATAAGCTTGGAGCCTGTTGTGAGGAAGTCAGTACATTTACTCACTGGTTTGCTTCAACTAAACAATTCTATAATCACAACAGTAAAATTATACAACTTTCTGACAATATAATTATATAAACATATAAATAAATTTTTATATACATATTACGCTTACATAGTAAGATTAATTAATAAAATGTTTAATTAGCAGTAATTTTCAATAAAAGTTATTTATTTTATACATATTGTTTATTGCTAGGTTACCTAGCCTAGCTCTGTAATTTAGGTCTTGGTTTGTATTAATTATTACAATAATTTGATATTTTTTACAATATTATTCTAATGTAGCACAGTCCTTAAAAAGATGAGGTAATGAAAAGTTCCTGGATTTACACTAATAACAATATTTTTTAGAAAAATCTGAGAATTCATCTCTCATGGTTTTGTTTGCTAAAATATAATAAAAATATCAAAAATGTTAAATGTCTACTATAACTTCATTACAGTAATAAAAATGATTATAGACGTTAACACTTTAAAATCAGTATGTTTTTGATTCAAAAGTAATACTTTTTATATATATTTTGTCTTTTATTTATAAATTTTGTCAAGATAAAAATACAAAATATAACATAGTTAATATATTTTTTCTGATCAATTCTATGTAATAATACTTCATTAAAGATTATATGTGATTATTAACTTGTATAACTTGTACTCTGAATAAGCTTACACATACGAGGGTCGTCCCAGAAATACTCGATCTGACTATATGGTGGTACATGTTTGTAAAAAACGACTGTGTTTGAAAGTATCAACCTTATAAAGCTTAAGTTTGAAGTTTGAAGACGTTACTACCGAATGCTGTGCACACTGGAAACTCATATAATCTATTTCAAGCACCT
>NW_019385092.1:439607-442263 GCF_000671375.1 Centruroides sculpturatus
TACAATAGCGACGATTATTATTTTAAAAAATTTTTGTTAGGCTTAACATCGATGAAAATTCAACGCAAAATAGGTTAATAGCGATATACTAATATACTAATTACATGGGATATAATAATATACTACACTAATAATGGATTTTTTCATACTTTTCGGTTATCCGACTTTTCAATTATCCGACCAACCCCAGTCCGCAATTGAGTCGGATAATCGAGGCTCTACTGTATATCTAAGTTTAAATTTTCTACAGCGCCATCTTTTGTTTAAAATAGTCATTTATATTTTATATTATTTTTATAATGTCCCGCCATCTATCGCAAATATTTTGAATTATTCAAACGTATTTCGATAAATCGTGAATAAAATACAATTTTATTAAGAAATTTACTAAAATTCTTACAAAATAACAATAAAACGTAATTATCTTAATTATAGAGCCAATTCCATGTTTAAATATTTATAGTATTTATATTAAAAACATTTGCCTCGAAAATAATATAAATAAAAACGTTTTTGATATACTTTAATACAAACATATCATAACTTATTCGTTTGTTAAAAAATAAATCAATTGAAACATTTATAAAAGAATATAAAGAACGAAACAAGCCCGTACCCCAGTCACGTGAACACAACTTCCGCTACGTCAAAACTAGTCTCACGTCACCGTTTAAATATTCGGTTTAAAAGGACAAAGGAAAATCCAAATAAATAAATATAACTCTAAAACTAAAACTTAATAATACTCTAAAATGAATATATATGAATTATTCATATTAAAAACAACATTTGCATTGTAAATAAAAACGTTTTTGATATACTTTAATACAAACATATCATAACTTATTCGTTTGTTAAAAAATAAATCATTTGAAACATTTATAAAAGAATATAAAGAACGAAACAAGCCCGTACCCCAGTCACGTGAACACAACTTCCGCTACGTCAAAACTAGTCTCACGTCACCGTTTAAATATTCCGTTTAAAAGGACAAAGGAAAATCCAAACAAATAAATATAACTCTAAAACTAAAACTTAATAATACTCTAAAATGAATATATATGAATTAAAATAGGATTAAAATACAAATTAATTTAATACAAGTAAAATTTAAAAAAAAAGTTGTAATATTGCTAAAATACTGCAATTTATAAATTANTTATTAGAGAGGTTGAGGCGCACGTTTTAAACGTGTAAACGTGTACGTGTGACGTTCGGCGCCGCTTTCCCGTAAGCCTAAAAGTTTGACAATACAAGTAAAATTAAAAACAAAAAGTTGTAATATCGCTAAAATTCTGCAATTTATATATTATTAATATCTACCAATTAATTAAATAAACTAATTATATATTATAACAAACCGAATGTATATGAAAGAACATACCTACATGTAGAATAGACGTACAAATAACGTACTCAAAATGGCAGCATGTCGATTCGATTGTTGGATAAACAAAAAACCGTTGGGAAAATTTACAAAAATTAAAATTAAAATAATTTACGATAACTGTAATAAACTAATACTTTAATATAACATGGAATTAATAATATACTATCAAATAGTACATTAATCAGATATAAAATTTAATTAAATTAGATAAAATGGCAATTAATTTACAGTTCATTAACGTAAGCCAACAAATACAAATTTTTTAAAAAAATAATAAAAAATATACGCAGATAAATAATATACCAAATAAAAGTACACATACTTCCATATTAGAATTTTTTGTTTTTATATTTTTATTACTGAAATTCGATTTTATACGAATTTTTTACATAATATTAGTAAATTTCCCCCAATAACCTTCGAATTTACCCGAGTGAACCTACGCCTGTATGGTTCGGCATTTCGAGAGGTTAAAAGGGTTAAACATGAAAGAAGCTTACAAGATGTCCGCGATCTTGAAAGTCCTGCGGCGGTTGCAGCCTCTGGGTCTTCCTCTCGTTTCCACGATAGCCCCATTTTGAAGAAGTGTCCTTGATTCGTGAAGGACCCATTTCATCGACGTCTCGATGACTCCGGACAATGCTGTCGACCTCCGTTGACGGAAAGATGTCGATCGGAGGTCGGGAGATGGAGACAAAGATGGGTGCGAGACACAACACACTACAATAGATCCATCATTTGGAACTTTCGGGAGAAGAAGCCGTCGCGTCCTTGGATTCCCGGGGTTTTATCTGTTTTTTTCTCAGATTCCCCATTCCGATTGGTCTCTCCTCGTCACATGATGACAATTCGAAACCTTTCGGGGGCGCGGGAGAGATCAAAATCGAAGTTTAATTCGATCTTCAATCGGAAATGGTCGACGGACTTACATTGTTCTATTGCAACGGTGGGCAACCCCCGGCCCGCGGGCCAGCTACGGCCCGCGAACAGTTTCTATCCGGCCCGCGAGATGTTTAGAAGAAATTATAAATAAATATTTTTCGATGTAATTCGTCTAGTTTAAATTGAATATTATTTTCTGAAGTGTTGCGGCAGCAATGACAGGAAAAAATAAGGGAGTCATTTCCTTATTCAAACAAAAAATGGGAGAACAGAATGTTTCTAAATTATTTATATCTCATCGCATCATCCATCAAGAAAATCTATGTGCAAAAGCTATGCAATTAGAAAATGTAATGTCTGTCGTATCCAACTACATAGTGCTGT
>NW_019385092.1:442932-445267 GCF_000671375.1 Centruroides sculpturatus
TGGCTGCGTTTCTTTATGCAGCGAGAGTGCAGCGTAAATGACGTCACGAGCAGCTATCGCTACACGTCGCTGCATCATAGTTTAGAAACGCTTTCCGCTCGAGCGAAACATGGACGTTCATAATCTATCGTTTAATTCCAGTTACAGCCGAAAATAGTGCTTTAGTTAAAGAACTACAATATTTAAATAAAGAGATATAAAGAATCGAGCATTTATCATTCGATAAATGTGAACAAAGTAAAGAGATAAAAGATATATAATTAAATTTAGAATATAGTATTTTCTTATTCTTTAGATAACTTTCAGAGTCATTTCGTAAGATGTAATCCTTCTTAATCTTTCCATAATATTTTTATCAACAGTCACTTCGACTTTTTTATTTTTACAGCATAATATCGTATTATACAAACAAGCGTCCATTTTGCTTTACACGTGTAGCGAACGTAAAAGCTGCTTTATCTTCGCTGCAGCGACCTCTTGCAGCACTGCATTTAGAAACGGGTTTCAGAGGGTTCGCTGTAAAGCGCTTCTCGAGCGCTGCATAAAGAAACGCGGCCTCGGCAAATTTAAATTTTTGCTAGTGCTGTGGCGCTGCAATCTTTGGCTATATCTACTCCAATATTTTTTTTGTTGATTTGTGTTTTAGCTGGCTGCACTGGCACTTTTGTGTGGTGTTTTTCTGAGGACTGTGTGTCGTGCTGAATCGAACGTTTCTGATACTACATTAACTTCTAAAGTATAATTTTTTTTTTTGTTTTTATATTTTTCAATATATTTATTTTGTTTGTAAAAAATAAATACTTTTTAACAATACAATAGCCCGTTTAGCTATTGTATTGTTCTATATTAATCTATTAATATAGAAGAATACAATTAATCTCTTACAATCCCGTCGACTATTAATCTCTTATTTTGTCGCCCAGTTGACGGTCTCCTCTTGATGTCGTATATTTTCTTTTTAACTGACGTTCTAGATAATATTTTCGATGTATTCTGTTAATTTCTGGCTTGTTACACTAAGGTATTATCAAATATTATAAACAGTTATATTTTGTACGCTGTATACAGCTGGATAAACGAAACTATTACATCTCAATTCCCTCCTACGAAAAAGCTTTCTTACCTCCTTCATTCTACTTTAACATTTTTATATATTTGCGAGTGTGTACTTTAATATTTTGTGGTGTAAATGTAAAATAACCAAATATTGTCTTTGACAAATGTAACGACACAGCATGAAGACATATAAATTTTACTGATTAAAAGAATAAAACCCGAATACTAACGATTTGTGCTTTAATACGTTCAATAAATTTAAGAAATAGGCCTAAATAATTAAAGCACAAAGACTTTTTTACACAAAACATTACAAGTACATAATTTTAAACATTTTTAAAATTAATTCTCTTAAATTTAAACAACACACAGATCAACTCCATTGTTTTAGGATAAATGCAAGATTCAAAGAATAAGCCAAGCACCGGTTAAGCTTTTATGGTTATAACAATCGATATCAATCTAGAGAAAATCTGCCGACAAACTTTTAAAAGCATTCGATCGTTCCCAAAATGAATTGCAGATTGACTTCAGAATTCTCCTGTGATGAAATTCTTGTTGGGAAGATAAAACATGTTTTATAAAGACGATTTCGTCGGTGGTTTTTCAAATGATTTATTTTTTTAATGCACCAAGCAATTTTCTAATAAATTCTTATTTAAAAAAATTAAAAAACTCTTGAAAGTGGTTTTTGACATCAGAAACTAGCTTTAAATAACTTTACCGATGTAAAACCTGTGCACTACAACTTTAGAACGATGAATGAAATTTGATAAAAATAATCGCATTAAAAAACAATTAAGCGTTAATCGTGAGTCATTAAAGGTAGATTAAAATCGCGATAAAATTTTTTCGCGCGGAAAAAAATTTTTGAAAAAATTTAGAGACTTAAAAAATATCGAAAAATCCAAAATTTGCTGAGATATGAGTATTTTTAATTTAATTATACAAATCTATAAATCAAATTGTTTTCTTAATTTTATTACGATTAAACCAAGAATGCAAATTAGACAATTTGCTCATTTAAATACAATTTTTTTCTATACGTGTTGCCTTCATACAACTAATTAATATAAAATAATCTTACTTATATTTAAGCAAATAAAATTTCATAATTTAAATGTTACTTTTTTCGTCCTCTGTGGAAGAGCATATTTGCATACCGGGCGTATTGAATGGTACATCGGCTGGATAAGCAAGCCAATAGCGTATCCTGTTTCAAATGAAACGACCTGTGTCATTGGTTTGATTATCGAGCTTTGTTATAACTGGTTTAACA
>NW_019385093.1:0-6651 GCF_000671375.1 Centruroides sculpturatus
ATTATTAAATTTTCATTATTATTGAATGCTGAGTAAGAGTTAAATATTAATCATAATTTTTAAAATAGATATGTTAATGCTAATTTATTACTCTGTAAAGACACAACATTAGATTACCTTAATTAATGCATTAAAGTTCTATATGACGTTAATTATTTAGCTATTTCATCTTACAAGTTTCAACCAGTATTTCACAAAATACCTTCTTAATATATTTTGGCATTTGAAGCTGTTGTATAACAAGCTATTACAGCATCTATCCCTACAATATAGGTTAGTAATTTAATCTACAAAGTTTTAGAATATGTCAATTAATAATGTTAATAAACTGAAATAGAAGGAAATGTTTGAAATAATTACTTATAAAATTGATTATTCTTTTAATCTAGTATATTTAGATGGAACATAATTATGTCTGCATCCACTGTGGAAAACAGGCACCCGCTCTGTATAGAGAATACACTAAAGAATTGCTTAAAATGTGCCATTGCGTAAGTAATTTGCAAAAATAAAACATTTGTTTTAATAGCTAAGATTTATTACATCACAATTTAAATTAATATGTATTTTTCAAATGAACAATATGAAATTTGAAGCTGCAATCTGACAGTTTTACAATTTACAATAACTGAATTTCTCATTTTCTGAAGTAAAATGTAACATTTGATGCCAAAAGCATTGATTTTGTCATCCATTTTTTTAATAGTTATTTCTAATAAAATTTGAAGTTTAATAGGAAAATGTGATTTGACGTTTTCAAGGAAAACTGCAAGATGACCGTCGACAGTTACGTCGAAACGGAAGCTTCCATAATATTAATTGATGCGGTTCTTCAAAGAAAACAAGCTTACAGGCACATCCTTTTCAACACCGAGATTAAAGTAGGTATTTTTATCGGATTTGGACGATTTTAATTGTTTAAATCTCGTCTGAACTTTCTTTCAGTTCGTATGGAAACTGGCAATAGTGTTTTTGCTATGCGATGCTTATCAAAAGTGGATTTTGGACAGGGCAGTGCCTTGGAATTTCAATAACTCCAATGGCTTCATTTACTTAGAACTAGAATGGAATTTCTATTTTGCATGTTTAAAAGCCACAATAGGTAATTTAATTAACTTTCTCTCTTGGTAATTTGATTGATTAGTCTTAAAATTTTATTTGCAGAAAATTTGCTCTTCCTATTTTTTGTTATATTATTTATATTTATTATATACAAGAAAAGAATATCCAAGAAAAAGTAAATAATCTTTAAATGTTATAATTAACAACATAAACTGTCAATAGTAGTAAAAGATATATACATTTTAGGAATTCCACGACTAATTTATTGAACGGTCTCATAATATTTAGTTATGGAAAAGTATTTTACTTGCCGGCGGTTCTCTGGGGCATGCACAGCGGCACGACTACGGATTTTCTGATAACCGCTTTCATACTGATTTCGGAAATTCAAGCGTGCATAGGTAATCCGATTAGATTAAAATTTATATTTTGTTTGGAAACGTATCTTATAAAATTATCATCTTTCCAGTTACCATCGAAATACCGAAAGTATTTGCCACCGCAATCGTCGTGTTTAGTTACGTCTTACATCAAGCCATCGCCTCGGCCGTGTATAAAAATATTCATAATTAATTTGTTTATGTAAAAGCTCGTATTTTTAAAGAATAAATACACAATTTGTACTACAATTGCATTTATTATACATATTTGGTCCCTGATGGAGAATCTTTATAATTAAATTTGACATTTTATAGTACACACAATTTATGTATACACTTTTTTTTTATAAAAACAATAAAATTTAATAAACAATTTATAAAATCAATTTAAAATATTGTGGGAAGACTACATTTCAATTTGTTTTGCTTTCTGATGATGAGAAAATGCAATCAACAGCTTAAATTCACAAAGTGCATTGTAACATAATTTAAAATATCATTATAAATAATAATATAATTTTTAGAAAATGCAACATTTTTTATAAATTTCTTTGTCGTAGTTATTATTTTAATTTTTGATATAAGTTTTTTCAGTATTTTTATAAGAAATATGTTTGATACTTTTTAACATTGAGAATTATTTGCATTTTTTGCAAATTTAAGGCAAGTTTTATTCGTTTAGTTTCTTGATTATATATTACAGATCATGAATTGCATATTTCAAAATTCTAAAATTAATTTTATATAGTAACCTTCAAATTACTTGGAAGAATTATAATTGTTGTCACGTGGTTTCAATAAATTTGTTAAATGGCAAAGTAAAACTAAACTGCATATCATAACATTCAGACTGACAAATTTTGTGCAGCATAATGATTATCATCATCTTTCACTTGATTATCTACAACTCTATAAAGATTAATAATAATCGTCACTTAAGATATAAGAGGTAGCATTTGAAAGTTCTAGTTACAATGCTGAAATATATCTTCCTTCAAAATAAGCCTCCCTAAAACAATACACTTCTGCCAGTAGGTGTAGAGGTTGAAGAGGGTTCTAGAAGTGCTTCCACAATGTCTCCAGTTCAACCAGTGTTGCAACCTTTAAAATGTTTTTGTTGGCGAGAGCTGTCACCAGTTTGCCCGCAGTTTGTCTCTTCGACCTCTCCCCTGCCCTTCTTGAACCGTAGATGCCAACTGAAGAACTTTGACTGCAAGTTTTTATCACCATAAACCTACTTCAACATGTAGGTTTCCATTGGATCTTTGCACAAACAAAAACAAAATTTGTTAATCAGCTGCTCAATATTTCACTAATCACTGAGCATTCTGCTCCTTGCTTGTAATACCTGCATGTATTGTAGTGATCACTTGATCCATTTGGACAAAACCAAATAAACGGGTCAAGGATTTATGTCATAAACCAAGAATCACTTGACTGTAGTATATGCACGTTTCCATATGGAAACAATTCCAGAACTTTTGGATTCTACCTTGTAAATGTTTAATTATAGACAAATACAAAAACAGCTGTATCAAAAGTAGCACATGTGCTGAAAATAAAAAAGTATTAATACCTACTGTTCTGTTTGTAAATTTATATATTATTTGATGCAATTTTCATCACAACTCTTCTTTTAATTATATTAATCTTCCAAGCAAATTGAATGTAACTATACAAAAACTTGCATACTCACAACCTAAATTCTATTTAATATGAGCATTGCACAAATTTTATTATTTTTCAATCATTTGTACTTTCTAAAAGAATTATATTAATGAATTTTTCATATTAAGAACATGAGTTTTATATACAAAATGATTTTTATGAAAAAACTCATAATTTTGATCAAATCTGAATACAATATTTACATTTAATGCAGCACATTTTAATTCTAAAATACACATGCACATTATTATAGAGTAAATAGTAATCTTGTTTATTTTTTGCAGAGATTAAAATTTATTACAGATATAAAAAATACTTTTAAAGCTTTTGAAGTGTTTGGATTCTGACAATATATAAAAATAGAATATGTACAATAACTTGCTTATGGAAATTTTATACATGGTGTACTATTTTGTTAAATAGTATTAGTCTAATATTTTGGTAAAATGTATTTGGCATTCTCCCCAGAAATATATAGGCACTTTATGATTTTAAAATTTGAATTCATGTGGTATAATGATTGTGTCTAATGACTTGGAGACAATGCAAGTCATTAAAGACTAGTGTATAGGAACATGGGCATAGCAAGGGAGCCTGGGGGCACGGCCTCCAGTTAACCTGGTGCCCACCCCAGAAAATCACAGCCGAAAAAGTGTTGAGCCGATTTGCAAAAAGAAATAAAAGATTGAGGCTGAAAATTCTGAATCCTAAAAAAAAAAAATAAAAAAAAGGTCAACAGCTCCCTGTGCCCAATGTAACAATTACAGGAAGTTTCATATTTTGTGTGTGTTAAGTTATTGTCAATTCTTATGGAATTTTCATTTTAATGAACAATAATTTGAAATAATTCAATTTTGTGTCAGGTTGGCCTCTACTAGGCCCCCATAACAAAACTCTGGCTATGCCCATGTATAGGAACCAAACTTAACTTTTATTTGACTTTATGATTTTGTTGGTTCACACAGCCAATTTCTATGCACTTTAGAAGTGGAACAATTTTCAAAATCAAAAATTGTTTTTACTAACATATCGTTCAATTCACAATTAGTTCATTCAGTACCAACAAAAGGAAGTCCTATCCTTTGCCACAATGAATCGGTTTAAATTTGAATTCAGATTAGCAACGGCGCAATCAATTGTGCATGGCCGTCGTGCTAATTGTGTATTATGTGAAAGTTATGACATAACAAAATAGTTAACATTGCATATATGAAGGTATATATACATATATACCTTCAACTTCAAATGATTTTAAGTTTGAATGCTAAATCTGAGAGAAATTCAATTTGGAGTCTGAGCATAAAAAGAATTGTCTGAATTGTATATGCAGTGAAAAAGTGTGCTTGCTGCATAAATGTCATCTATTGGCAACCAAGCCATCTCATGCATTTTTTAGCTCTATTTTTAGTGTGCTTGGTTATATATACTGTATAACTCCTACTTATTAACTATTGAATCTAGAAGTGTATGGAAGCAATGAAGCCCAAGAAAAAGGTTATAGAAATTGACAATTGGAGTGAAAGCAGTACACATGGTGGATCTGGCAGCCATGTTTAAGATGCCAAAGCCAACAATGTGGACCAATAAATGGAATTTTTATTTTATTATATAGTATTTATGTTTTCTATTTATTTTTTAGGACATTTAATTGTATTATTTTTATCTTAAATTATGTGTATTTACTGTTTTAAGTTTATCAAAATGGATATTATTTATGATCTGGGAACAGATTGTTCACTTTCATTACTTCTAATGGGGAAAATTGATTCAGAGTTTGAACCTCCTGGAACAAATTAAATTCAAAGTACAAGGCACCAATGTGTAATTAAAATCTGGGGAGAACACAGTATATAAATTATAGCAATTATAACTGTACCATAACATTTTCTTCTAATATAAATTATTCTTCCATTGTAGGTAAACTGTTCTGTAGTTCTTGCATAGATATTCCTCTGGAATTTCTTGTAGACATTGTTCGCCTCAGAGTTCGAATCTTCTTTTGTGTTTTATTACTTACTAGCATGGACTGAGTTCGATGGAGAGCACATCTGTCTCTATTATCTAGAAAAATATTTAATTTAAATTTTTTAAAATCTAACTTTCAATTTTAAATAAAAAATAAAATTAGTATACTTTGTAGAGTCATTCAGTAATATCAGTAATATTTCCAATCTCTTTCATAAAAAAATATTAATTAAACTAAATCTTAATTTACTTTTATATTGTTTTGGAATAAATTAATATTAAACAATTTTTAATATTCTGAACACAATTTGTAAAGATAATTAATTAACAAAAGCAGATACTGTAGTCCCTAGTTAACACAATTCATTAATAATGGATAATTTTCTTTCTTTTTTTTTTTTTTTTTTTTTTTTTTCTAGACGGCGCCATCTGGGCTTCATTTCGGTTGCCTGCACGTACGGTGCGACTGGGTGAGTTTGGGATAGTCTTGTTGGAAAATAAGCTGCCCGTTGAGCCCCCACTTCCTGCCGTTTTCTTTTAAAATTTTCTTTTTCTTTAAGATACATTGGAGGGTGGGGTCCTTGTTCATGTTAAACCCGGGCGTTACGGGTTGCGCCAGTGGAAGCGAACATGTGTCGGGAAGGATATGATTGATGAGGTAATAAAGGCGTTCCAAACCTCCCCCCTTGCTGGGCATTTAGGTGCCGAGAAGACCCACGATCTCATAGACCGTCATTACCATATTAGGAACCTCCCATCTCACGTGAAGCGTTATATCAAAACCTGCGTTACCTGTCAAAAACATAACTTGCACCGTACCCGCGCTCCACTCCAAGAAACGGAAACCGCTGACTTTCCGTTTCAGAAGATCGCTATGGATATCATTGGTCCCCTTAACATCACTCCGAGGGGAAATAGGTATCTTCTTTCGATCGTCGATATATATACTAGGTACGCTGAGGTCTGCCCCATGAGTAATCAATCCGCAACAACCGTTGCCGAAGCATTATTCGAACGTGTCGTTTGCCGTTATGGCTGCCCTGAGGTGGTCGTGTCTGATCGTGGTGGAAATTTTACCTCGCGGGTATTCCAGGAAGCTTGTGAAACTTTAAAAATCAAACATAATCTCACCACCGCCTATCGTCCCTGTGCCAACTCCGTATGCGAAAGGTTCAATAAATCCATTTGTGGTGTGATATCTCGTATTTCTGGAGGGAACAATAGAGATTGGGATATATTTGTCCCCCCAGCCCTCTTTTCTTACAATAATGCGTCTCACGCCTCCACAGGTGAATCGCCTGCTTTTCTTTTATATGGTTTCGACCCACGTTTCCCATGGGCTTTTCCGAGCGATATGGAGACTAACGTAACGAGTGACGGATCTCATAACGAGTGGAGAGAGAAGTTAAAGTGCATCCGTGAGGTATCTTATGAGTTAGGGAGACATAAAAATAGGTGTAATCGTAACCGCATTAATAATAACCGTAAGATCAGTGAATGGGAGAGCGGACAGCGCGTATGGCTACTCCGTAAGGGGAACGGAAGGAGGTTTGGGAAGTTTTCCGCCAAGTATCTT
>NW_019385093.1:8014-31060 GCF_000671375.1 Centruroides sculpturatus
TAGCGTAACTGGCAACGCATCTGCACGGTAAGCAGGAGTTGTGGGTTCGAGTCCCGCTCCGGGCCGATTTTTTCTCCCGGCGGTTCCAAATTATTTAAATTAATTAATATATTTATAATTATTAATTTTAATAAGAGATGGCGCCTAACGCTTACCTCTAGTGCCAAATTAATTACGTAATTTATTTAGAATTTAGCATAAAAATAGCCCGATTAATTTACGGCATTCGGTTGGTGTCTTACTGCATTGAAATTGAATGAAATTTTATTACTGTAAATGTGTGATGATCATAAGTGATTATACAACAGCAAACGGATAATTTCCTGTCGACAGTAGTACAATTTAAAGGAACCTTCAATACCATGTAAGGCTTCTTCTTGCCTGGATATATGCAGCAGACAAGCACCTTATGTATCCTGCAATATATTTTCCCACAAATGTTGCAACTGCCTTTCCACAACCCTCATATTTAGAAGGCTGAAAGTGGTTGGTTGGTTCATTAGTGCTTTTTGGCATAACACCATACAGGCTATGCTGTGCCATGTCAAATGGTAGGATTACAAAAATGTTATATATATATATATATAATATAAAATATTAATAACAAGCATATAAAACAGTACAAATAAACAAAACAAGATATATAAAATAAATAATAAGTGGCTTCCCATCAGAATTCACACAATCAACAAGTGAAAAATCTGGGGACCTGGCTTGTCAGGGAAATATGGCAAGACAAGAAGAAAAAGACATTCTTAGGAAACCATAGACGTATGCAGTCAAGTATTTTCTTGCTGAAAAATGGTTTTTTTTAGGCCTACCACAAAAGGCAATACGAGGGTGCAGGATTTCAAAAATGGAGAACTGAGGTGACTGACTATCACGTCAACAGAAGCTCCCCATATCAGCATGTCGGCAGTGGGAAGAGTGTACCATTCAATGGTGAAGACGGAGTAACATGCTCCTGGTGGTCTTCCATACTCTAATATAGTGGGTGTCCATTTACAACAGAACCTGGATTCACTGTTAAAGACAATACACTACCAGTCCATAGTAACATCACATCACCCCTGCAAATGAAGCTGATATTGGGCTGCTAATGACAGGATGTGTAGTAATCACATTGCACATAAATTTGCCTCTGCTGGTTGCCTGCTAATGGTACGGGAAAAGACAGGGTTCTGTAGCAGGTTTTTCACCTGTCTCTAGATAGCTTTTGCAGCTGTTATGCTTATGTCACAATCAATCATCTCTCCCAGTGGTTGGTCTCAAACGTCCAAAGCATGTCATTGTGTACATGTGTACCAATATAGCCACTGCCTGCAATAACTTGTCACAATCAAGTCAGAATTGTCCAGATGTGGGCAACTTGGCAAAACTACCATTCTGTTTCCCTCAATCCAATGGTGTGGCTTTTCTCAAACTCTATCAGCTATGCATAATACCTTAAAATTGCATCATACAGACATGCCTGGCATTTAAAAACCTCCAAACAACAGTATACTGAAACTTCTAAACACAGTGAGCCTCTGCAGATCCTTAATACTGGAATAGCAATTTTAAAACATTCTGGTGGCACTACCTGCATGCAATCAGACAACTGTAATCACTTGCATATCTCTCTGCCAAGTTTTACAGTAATCAGACAATTCATCTGGGTGCTTAAGTGCTTAACTTATTTATTAATGAATGTACTTATTCTGTTAATATACCACTAAGTTGCACAGGGTCAAAAACAAACTAAACTTTTAATGTAATTTTTATTACATTACATGAAAATGGAGTTTCATAGAATACATTTACAGACAAATGTATTTTATTGGATTTTTATAATACTAAACATATTTCCAGATTCTATTTACAGAGGATAACCAAGACTACTTGAAATTTTTACAAGTGATATAATCCAGAAAACAAATTATTAATATTTTAAACTTACCATCGGAAGCCACTTTTTCTTGTTTGGCTAATTCAAGTTTTAACAATTGAGATTTCTGAACACAATTCTTTTTGGCCAAAATAGCATCCCTTATTTTAATCATTGGCTTATCTGCATTCAGTTTACATTCTTCTGCTACATCTTCAAAATATTCTATTTGGAAATGAAAATATGAAAATCTGTCTTTTAAACAGTAAAAAAAAATCTGTATTAAAAATAAGTACTTTTTAAATTCTTAACGTCAGTCATGATTTCCGTAATTATAGAGTCTTCAGAATTTGTTCTATTTTTTAACAAGAGCTCTAAATGACAGAGAGATTCCTCTGCATTTTTTAATCGTTTTTCTGCTGAGATTCTTGCTAGAATTTCTTCCTATAAAACAGCAAAAAATTTTATATATAATAAACATCTGATGATTATAGATACAACCAACAATCGCCTGAATAGTGATGGCGCCTAATGTCTCCCTCTAGTGACAAATTGCTTTATAGTAATCATTTAATTACCCAAATTCTAGCCCGATTATTCAGGTGCTCGTTTGTTGTATCTAGTAAAAAATTTTATTATATATATGGATTGTAAATGTAGGCACAAGTAATTACAGTAATTGATTTTTATATTTGATTATTCTTTTAACCAGGCAATTAAAATACTTCATTTTTGGTTTAAAAACTGTTACAATGAAACTTTAATTACCTAGTTTTTAAATTTAAATATTACTAGTTTTTGCTTTTGTGTGTACCAGTAAATTCTGAAATTGCACAAATGTTGAGTATACTTAAGTATACTTTTATAATTTAAAACTAAAACAAATTTATTTTTTAGATCTTAATGAATAAACTTACTTTTAATTCAGCTTCCATTAGTTGTTTTTGAGAAGCAAGTTCCTAAAAAATAAACATAAAATAAATATTCATGTACAAGAGATTCAGATTTAGTTTTTGTGTGTCTCTTAACATACAATTTTGATATTTTTACATGAATTTACCAAACAACTTTTTTGCAGAAACTGTTCTAGTAACTGATTAAATGTGTTTAATGTTTTGACAAATACTGAATACATTCATAACTACAAGGTTCTTTTGGCATAAATTCTAATAAGCAATACACAAAATCTTATATCACACTACCTTAAAAATAAAGTCCTACAACTATGTATTTCTGCCAGTGTCCATATCATTTGTCAAAATGGTTCCAAATTTCACCTTTTTGTCTTTAAAGCTTATTTGAAAAGAAAAGAAAAAGCTTCTACCTGTAAAGATTAAAACCTATGAATCTTCCAACTTCTCTCGCTCATTTTAGGGAACAGATCAAACTCTGAGGAGACAAGATCGAGGAGCACCATTATGATCTTCTTAGTCAGATATTCACTGACCAGAAACAACTCATATGTAGAACTGTTGTCATAATAAATGAATATCTGATTAAGAAGAGCATAAAAGTGTTTCCCCAAATTCTTTACTTCCCTGATCTTGCCTCCACAAACTTGTGTGTTCTCTAAAATAAGAGAAGTTGAAGGATCACATATTCCAATTAGAAACAGCTGTAAAAGCTACATTAATGCAAAAAAAATATATATATACTACTGGGATTACTTTCACAAATGATACAGAATGGCAAAAATATGCAGCCACAGGAAGAACTTACTTTAAAAGAAGTGTATGTGTGTGTTAACCTGTGCCAATTAACCTGTTCATTTATGGTTAATTCGTTCTGAATATCATTCAGAAACCTAATCTTGAATAAGACTTATTCTTTACTTAGTATAGTAAGCTATAATCATTAATAATGACAATAAAGAATAATATTTGACAGCAAAGACAAATGAATTTAGAAATTCAACACTGTTTCTTAATCATAAAGGAAACAGTCAATTTCTGTATTAAATTATTTAAACTATTGGCATAAACATATCCAGTAACCTTATAAAACAGCCCACACCTTAATAACTCTAGCTTGAGTTTTTAATTAAACTGTTTGTCAATGTTTTCGGTCCTTTTTTAAGACCGCCATCAGGCTGTTATTTATAGAGCAATCTTTCAAATATAATTAGAATAATGAATATTGTGCAAAATAGATTCAATTTCAAACTACATTGCACTTTAACATTATAGGATTATTTCATCTTATTTTGTTAATAGTAATATAATGGTTATTTAAATTGTTTTATATAATTTTAATTTTGACCAATGATATAAAGTCCTTCAATTTCTCTAAAATTGTTTAGGAATCTCATAAATCTTCCTTAGGATTCACTGAATTTCCTTCATGTTTTGATTTATAATCTGTAAAGCTTCCAGACTACTTTAGGAATCTCTCTCTTAAAGGGCTGATAATTCTTGCTTCACCCATTTTACGGCTATCTCCTAATGAGTGCTGTGGATGGTATTTCTCTTTGTATAGTGTACTTACATTCCTTAATCCTCGAGACTCGGATGGTCGCGATGGTGTATGTATGCTTATATGTGTGCTCCGAATATCAATCGCCGTATCATCGGGAATATAGGGTTGACTGACAAAAGGATTACACTGCTGTATAGGACTATCAACGAGGATTCCGTGAGTGATTGGCTTTTTGAATTCCGCTCGGTAGTTCATTAGTTACGGCCGTCCGTAACTTTCGCTTTTGTTCGGGCTCCATCGGGCCCCACTTTTGCCATCGAGCCGTCTTTGGTTGGTATTCGACAGCTTTAGGTTTTCATCTTTGTCGTACTAAATTTTCGTTCAGCTAACGCAAACGGTTAACGAGTTATATAGTCCGAATAAACTATACCGTTAACAAAGCTCTTCTCCTCCACGTGGTGATTAGCCGGTCGGCGTGGTTCTAGCCGTTCGGCGTTGGTTTCGCGCAGACGCAGTGCTTTGTTCGACGGGTTCCTCTTCCTGTAGGAAGCTTGCTTTCGGCTTCCTCTTCCTGCCTAAGGAAATGGCAAAAGGTAAAGGCTCCCACATAGAAAAGTTCCTACAAAAATCCTCCAGGATTATCGACGAGATCAACAACTACATAGAGGACAATACCGAGGGTAGGTTGTCGACAAAAGCTCACAGGAAATATCTGATGGATCGGATAAATAAAATNTTAACAAGCCAAGAAAAAACAATCTATACCTAAGACCCCCCTCTTAAAAATGAATGGGATCACCATTAAAGTGGAGAAAACTATAAAATACTTGGGTGTTGTTTTGGACTTCAGGCTGTCCTGGGACAGCCACATTGACTATATAACAGGACGAACTGGTCTTATCTGCCAGGCTTTTTCTCATATTGCGAAGCAAAAATGGGGACTCACATCCAAGACTATATCTATTATATATGACAGGATCCTCATACCTACAATTACCTATGCCTGTGGCACTTGGGGATGGGCAAGTGCCAAGGTCCATCCTAAAAGAAAACTGATATCGTCTCAAAGAAGAGCCCTACTCTTAATTTCCAAGGCTTACCGTACCACAAGCAATACCTGTTTGCAAATCATCACCAGGAAACCACCACTCGACCTTATTATCACTCAAAGACAAAAGCTTTATAGGATTAAAAGAGGTGATAACATGATAACGACTACTCGTGAAATAACCTATCAGGATGTAGAATGGCCCTCACAGATAAGTAATACCTTACCACCATGGAATACTATCTTTGACAAAGGTATACATGCTAACGGCGATACTTTACAAATTTACACAGATGGTTCTAAACATGACAACTGTGTAGGCTGCAGTTATGTTTTATACGAGGACAATATGGAAATTAAACACTGCAAATTTCGTCTACAAAGCGACTGCAATATCTTTCAGGCCGAGATGTGGGCCATTAAGATGGCTATTGATTATACTAACTCTACATATAACAATCATAATATAAAGATCCTTACTGACTCACTCTCCTCACTACAACTGATCAAAAACAGTAATCTGCATCTATTAGCAGAAACAATAAGGAAAATGATATATTTCTCTACAAACAGGTATGACATTCAATGGATCAAAGCCCATCATGGCGAACGGGGAAATGAGAGAGCAGACCTACTCGCAAAGGAAGCGGCAGTTGATGACACACTGCCCATAGCATACAGCAAGATTAGTAGACATACAATCAATAACATACTAAGAACGGATACAATTCGACAATGGCAGACAAGGTGGGACCTACAAAGTGACCATATTACTTATACTTTTATCCCTAATATTGAGGAATTTTTGGAAAATAATTGGTACAACCCGAACCATTATAACTCCCAGATACTAACAAATCATGGCAGGTACGCTACTTACTTGGAGAGATTTCACCATAGCACTTCGAAGCTATGCCCAACGTGCGACATAGAGGATGGATCTTTGCACTACCTCTTCCATTGTCCTATCTTCGCAAGAGAAAGGACTGAATTACAAATCGTCCTGCATGAGCAAGGCATCAACTGGCCCTGCAGGCCAACTGACATATGGACCACAAAAAATACCTATACTGCCTTCGAAAGGATCAGCAAACAAATCAGCTATATTAATAACAAACAAACTTTCCTTTAACTCCTTATACCATTCTTCTTATTATGTTCTGTGTCATTTTGGCTGTTCTTTTCAGTCACTTATTTTATCTCCATGTAACTCCATGGACTCCTACACGCGTCTCTACTATCATATACATGTGATACTGCCATCCTAGATAACTTAAAATTATGTAATATTATTGTCCTTTTTAATATCAAATGATTGTATATATTATATTATTGTATTCTCTCCTTGGTAATGCCAAAAGCGGGGCCAAGGTATGTACTTATCAGTACCTTAATAAAATAATTATGTATTATTGTATGTATTATTCCTTAATCCTATTCATCAATGATCTTGCCATGGCCCTCAATATATTCATGGTCCTGTTTGTCTCTCATCCTTCAAAAATATCCTATATACTCATGGTATTTTATTCTCAGAGTCTAAATGATCAAAATGTTTTGTATACATCTGGGTTTCTCTTAGTATCATTGAATTGTACAACTTCTTTATATTTGTTGTGTAGATGTGCATTGTAGTTTTTGATCTTGTATTTCTTATGATTCTTTCTGATTTGATTTGACAACTGCTGCTAGGAATTCTCGGTACACCTCAGACAACCATCTTATAACATCCAGATTGTATCAAAATTTTTTGCTCATCTGAATTAGGTAGCAAATTTATTCATGCCAATCCACAATATTTGTGCAGTGTGTATACTCTCATTGTACTAAAGCCCTGAACATTGCCAATTCAATCAATCAATCAAGTTTTTTTATTTGTATTAAGGCCGTGGCCTGTTACAAGGGATGTATATTAATAACAATCAAATCTTACTATTGCTAAAAAATACATCTTCATCAACCCGAGTTAAACTAATATCTCTATCACATGGACTGATAAGTTTAAAGTACAACTTGGAAAATACCCTCTAGAGAGGATCAATTTGTGCTACAATGAAAGCATTTTTACTTTACACGTGTACAATATAATTAAATTTCTATTATTGTTTAGATATTAAAATTATTACATCAACTTGAGTTTGCGATCATATTTGTATTGTCTATAAATTGTATCGATCTTGACTATATGGACTACTACATACTTAGCTTTTTTCGTTAGTACATTTAGGTGAACGGTATAGATCAAAACTCTGTACTAGCTCCTTTGAGTCTTTACTGCCACAAAACACATGGAATTTTGAAATTAATTTTTAAATAACACCATGGGAAATTACTCTTAGAAAATCTAATAATTTTGTTATTAATTTTTAACAATTCTGATCGATGTTTCTTTCAATTTCATTTAATATTAACTTTTCAGAAGAAGTAAACAGATTGATAAATATAATTCCTAAATATAATTTTTCCCAACATATATTAATTCTATGTTCCAGCTCGATCACCACAAAAATAAATTTTTCTGTTATACAGTGTTTAAAAAGTTTACCAAAGTTCCTCTTAATTAACAATAATAGACCACCTGCTGGACGGCCCATTCTACTTGTCCTGTGAGCNTAACTTTTCAGAAGAAGTAAACAGATTGATAATTATAATTCCTAAATATAATTTTTCCAACATATATTAATTCTATGTTCCAGCTCGATCACCAGAAAAATAAATTTTCCTGTTATACAGTGTTTAAAAAGTTTACCAAAGTTCCTCTTAATTAACAATAATCGACCACCTGCTGGACAGCCCATTCTACTTGTCCTCTGAGCTCCGCTGTACAACCTCATATTCTAGAAACACCTTGTCTTCTTTAATGAAATCAGCAATCCAGATTTCCGTGAAGTCACTTATAGTATGAGATTTTATATAATTTTTTACTGGCTCGCTGAACATATTCCCTCGAAGTCCTTGAATATTCCAAAAACTTATACATGAATTCTCTCTGCCTTTGTTGGTATTTTTTACAGACGTAAAATTATTCTTATTTTCCTTATCAGCACAATTCTCCAAACTATTTTTGGAATACTGGAGAAAATTTGATTTATTTTGGGTTGTCTCAGTATTAAGTATATTACGTCTTTTTTCTCTACTTCCTCTGGATCTATGATCATACTACTACTAAAAAATGATCTATTTGAATAATCTTATCTGAATTAATGTCATACGTATATCTTAAGTTATCTTTTATATAATAATCATCTCTAACTATTATTTTATTCTTATTTAACTTTTCCTGCTTAATCCTAATCTGTAGATATTTCCTTCGTAGCCTCGATCGTCTGCATAGATTGGCTGTAAATATTATTTTTTCCTTGTCCTTGCCAATTAAGTTTGATTTCGACTGCCAAAATTCTCTAAAAATCTCATTTCTTGCGTTAATAGAATCAAGAATTATTTTGACAATAGGTTTATTTTCTCTATTATTTAATTTGATTATTTCTTTATTTTTTAATCTTAAATCATTATTTATGAATAACTTAATTTCTTTTAAGTAATCTAGTGATTTGAATGGGTAGTTCATAATGATTATATTCTTTTTAGTTTTCTCGTTTACAAGTTTATCAATTTCAAATTCCAACATACCTTTAAGATGAGTATTATTTTTCGATTTTTCGTCCAGTTCTTGTAGCTTTTGATTGATTCCTTTCATTTCGTCTTTGTAATTCTTGTTCTCTTCTTTCAATATGTTTATTTCAGATTTAATCGATTGAATCTCCATATTTAGCTGACTAAATTTATCCTGAATTAGATCATATATGGATTTTAATGTATATTGAGATTCGTCAATAACTTGTGATTCTAGTTCTCTTACTGGTTCGAAGTACTCATAAATTTTCGGACTCTTCGTAGATTCAGAGAGTTGTTTACTATTTCCGTCTATTTGATAATATTCATCACTTAAAATTTCTGCTAGTTGATTCTTTTTCTCCTCGTCCTTTGGACTTACCTTGCAAGGTCTGCCACGCCCCCTTTTTTGCATTTCCAAATGACTTAATCCTTGTGGGAAACGGGCCAGAGGGCCTGGGTTGGATTCAACTCCAGCAATTATTAATAGTATTATAATTAAATCCAAGGATAACCTGTTAGCAAATTTCCAAATTTTTACACAAGTCATTTTTCCTTTCTTTATTATCGCTTTCATGCTCTAATTTACTGAGTCTCAACTCCTCTCAAAAGTTCACTCACACGCTAGCCAAGCAGCTCACACCCATTATATATTGCCAATTAAGTGCATAAGGTTCTGGGAAAGTCTTGGATTAAATGATGGGTTATATCCGGGCTTTCTATATACCATTGTAATCTTATACCCCCAATTAAATGAGATGATGATGTTTTAAAAGTGCACAAAGATTACTGTCTTGTTCTAAGCAGTTTTAAGGCCAACTGGGTTGCCAATAATGTCCAAGAAGAAACACTGAATATTAGGTTCATTCATCCAAATAATCAATATGTCATTGACTTAGCTGAAATACAAATGTATTTCCTGCTTGTATTTAGGGAGTGCAGTTTATCAGCATTTATATTACCAAGTCACAAAGCACTCCAGATACAGGACTATCCATCAGAATATCCCTTCATTGTTTATATGCTACATTATTGAACTGGAAAAAGGAAGAGAAACACACCTCCCTGATTGCCAATATGCTTAAAAAGAAGTCACAAAGGCAACAAAACAAGGTTGTAAAAAATGTAGGGTACAGTGTCTCAAGTGTTCTAATTATATTTGAAAGATTGTTCCATAAGTTACAGCATGATGAAGGCCTTTGAAAAGGACTGAAACACTAATTAATCTCCAGGTAAAGTGTTTTCTTTTTTATAAGATTATATTTATTTCAATAAACACATCCAATATGTCAAATATAAAAACAATTATAGGAATAAATTTAGATGTAACACAAAAGAAATAGAAGTTGGAGATATCTATACTTCAGGATGAAAGATCATGAATTTTATTATGTTCATTTTACTTAGTGCCAGATGATGATGATCTAGTTAATAATAAAAATAATGTTTCAATAACTTACAATATACAAATTGGTGATTCATTTCTTATACAGTTAATCTGGAAATCAAAATAACTGACTGACTGATAAATTATTTTGTATCCTCACGTAACAATTATAGATAAATTGATAAATGTTTGCAAATAAGTATAAAAATAAGTATTTTATTCTAAATGTTTAGGCAGAAACACAATTAGAAATTTTAGTCCCTTAAGCAAAATATGTAATGTAAGTGTTATCATTTTGCACTGTTGCAAAATGATAAGTGTTATGAGAAAAGATATACTATGCATTTTAAACATTTTTTTTCAGTTTATGTTTATCATTCCTAGACAGAACAAACACACAAAAATATTAATATTTTTCTTTTATAGTTAAAGAACTTTAATTTATTGCCCAGGGACTGGACTGGACTGCCATATGTCATGGGCCTGTAATTGTTGTTTAATAGTTGTTACACTATTGTGTTTAAGCAATATGAGCACAATTAATTAAAATTGAAATAGTAAATGACTAAATTTTATCTCCAATATATTTTTCTTGAAAACAAAAACATCCTCCACTTTGAACTGTTTAAGAATTACAATAGTAATACAAAAGTTTAAATTTATTTTAAATTATGTAATTCTATATGAAAAAATCCAGCAACATTTAAAATTTTGGTGAAACCATCCTTTACAATATTTTAATATTAAAAACTTTATAATAATTAAAAATATAAAAAATGCAAAATGCTTAATTTTGAGGGTAGGGACAGGTTTTATAAAAAATTGTAAATGCTAATGAGTACAATCGTCATTAAATCCAACCCTACTCAAGATATGACACACAACCCCTCTTTATCCCCCTATTCTGTTGGCCTTTAACCACCAAAATTTAATAGCATTGATCCCCTTATATGCAGATCTCCCCAGAAAAATTCAGAAATTTTTGACAAAAAGCACAGGAGTTATTAAGCTTCAAAGAGGGTGAACAAAATCATGCCCCTCCTGCACACACATTAACATCCATACATACAGAAAAAAAACCCCTAAATTTTTTTTGCATTTCTTGATGTTTCAAGGTCCTGAGTCCAAAAGTGTAAAAATCTCGGGGATTATATTTTTGACTAATTGCCGTACTTTCCCTCTGCTATATATAACAGAGATAGGAAAATATGGCAATGTTACAGTTTTATCAAGATTAATATTTTGCATAGAAAATTTGTATAATCTTTCATTTGTCTGACAATTAACTACTACTTTCATTTAATTGAGAGGTACAGTACATGTGGATAATAGCTTCATCTACCTGACATTAGGTTTTGTTTCATCAAACTTCAAAACCATAATAATAACATAAAAAAAACATTAAGATAGTTATCCAAGAGAAAGGACAATTTTTTCCAGACTTTTGATTTGAGCAAACAAGCTTTGGACAATTAAAAACGCACAAGTTGTGTTCCTGTGGTTGTAAAGAATGCGTGGAAACATCAAATTTTTATTTGTATTTAGTCTTCAATTTAAAAAATATTTATGTATGTAAGTTATATTTTATAAATTCATAAAGTTTGCATTTTCTTTCAATTATAGATTTTTAAAAAATTAATACTATATTTATTGTAATACACAACATGATGTTTAAAACTTTTTCATCTTGCAGCTGCCTGCTTATTAGAATACATACAGTATATAAAACACAAAATTATATAAGAATTATTTTAATAATTTTTTTTAAACCAGAAAGCCATATAAAATCTGGAGTTTTTCAAAGAATATAAGAAAAACACATAACAGTAAATTAATATTTTTTATCATAAATGTTTTTGCCTGATTAATGGGCCATCATAAGGCTTCAAAAGCAAGACAGAAAATTACAATAAAAAACTGAACAGAACAAAAATTTTTTTCTTCTTCCAATAGCCTGTTAAGTAGGCTAAAAACATTTTCAATTATAAATTCTGGTACTCTGTTAATGGTGTTTATTTTTCCTACACAGAAATTACTGAATTAAAAAAACATTGTATAAAAGTGTAAAACTATATTTACAGATTATAAAGTTTGTCATGCAAAATCAAGACATAATTTTTAGTTTTCCAGCTGAGAATAAATGTTAATGGAATATCAAAATTATTTTGTCTGTTAATGATAATCAAAACATTTAATATTGTTGCTATGAATGTTCTTAGCTTGCTCCTATAATATGAAAGATAGGAAAGAAGTACTTCAAGGATTGTTTATATTAAAACTAACATTTTATAAATAATACAAAATTTATAAAGAAATATTTAAATATCAAAAATGTCTAAATACTTACATTTAGAGAATCAAGTAATTGATTTGCTTGTTCACTAAATATTTGCTTTTCTTCATGTAACATTTGTGCATACATTTGAATTTCAAAATATCTAAATTAAATAATATCATCATTAAACAATTATTTTTAGTATTAAAATAATTTAGCACTTGAAATAATAAATATAAAATATTAAAAGAATGAAATTTTAAAAATGTTTTTCTTATACTTAAAAGTTTATTTTATAAAATAATTTCTTAATTACTAAAATTTCAGAATGTTATTTAAAACTATGTTAGTGCTTAATCTATTTGAGGCAAATATTTGAAATATTCAAGATGGCTTTACTAGCTAATCATATATTTTTGTATAAAGCTATGTGAGAATTGCTTCAAGTTCAGATGTTACTTTACAAAACTTTCATGTGATTTTAAATAATTACTTAGTAAACTGAGTATCAATTATTAAATAGTTTGAGGTTTCACTGTATTTTAAAATTAATCTATCATTCCCATATCAATAGTTTTCCCACATCTATTTGTTATTTTCTCCAGTCCCAAATAAGGACCCATTTATACAATGTTAATTTTTCCCGTATTCTTTGTTCCCTCAATGTTCATTCGGCATTTTAACTACAAGAAAAATATTATCATGCATCAATAGTTCTACCCACAATAGAGGGTGCTAAATTGAGACACTGATTTTTGTGTACTAATAATAAAAGTTCCCCATATTTAAAAGTTAAATTCAAAATTAAAAGTCAAAGTTTCATATACAAACTAATATTCATGTAGAAAACTAAACCAATTCCCCAAATAGCTCCTCTTAATATACTATACTTATCTAATAGAGTAATAAAATACATAACAGTACTGTAATATTGTAATCATGCCAAAAGACAGACACATTATTGTCTTTTCCTACATAATTCTTATGATTATTTACATAGAAATTAAATTTATTTTATTGTATATATTTGGCAAGTTTTCTGGTAAAAGTGCTTAAAGCCACTTTGTTAAAAAAACAGTTAAGCTATTTCCACTTTAAGTTAGCCACTGCAGCCCTAGTGCAGCAAGGTTTCGAGCACCAAAAACAGAAGTTAAGAGGGCTGCCATCATAAATTATATGCATATTACATACTTAAAGATTGTGACGTATGAAAATGTATTTTGACCTGGTTATCCGAAAAATTTGAAATGCACTTTTCCACATAATCTTATATACTGATATAGACGTCTTCAGATTTATTAGTAATGGTAAATGCACACATTAAACTGTTGTTGTTTACCATATAAGTAATGCATTTTTACACAATATTGAATTTTTTTTGATTGGCTGCCTCAAATATGTCAATACATTAGGTATTCTTACCAAAAGAAAATGGAACAAATTAGTATTCTTAATAATTTTTTAAAATGTAGAATAAATACACATTTGTATGCAGGTGCCATATTGTTTAGTATTACAGAAAGCCATTATATAGGCATATCACTGGAAAATATTCATTTCATAGAAGATAAACAATAAAACCATCAACATCATAAATTTCCTGCATCAGTCATTTTTCCCCCAAGTTCTGCCAAAAATGATAGATTGAAGTTTCACTGTATTTTATATTTTTCTATATCAATGATCTCTTATCAATTTTCAAATTTGAACATTGTAAAGGAATTCTATTTCCTATCAGATAAAAATATCACATTCTTATTTTTCAATGTTTGATATATTTCCTTACACTGTCATATGACAAAGTAAAACAATATTAATGTGTCAAATAACAATATAGAATTTAATACTGAAAATACTATTTGTAAGACATTCTATATCAAATACTATATGAAAGACATCATCAAAAATTTCTAGCATTGAGACTCTTCTTAAAAAGTATCATTTTTCACATTAGACATGAATTTAAATTTTTCAGAAAATACTCTATTACAAACTACAATTTATTGATTGAGGCAGAACATTTTTCTAAAATCCATTAGCTGTTTATTATTTTAATTTGTTGATTCAAAATATCAATCCACTACAAATTATCTGATCAGTATAATTTTGCTCTTCACAAGTAAATCTAATTTTAGTTCAATTGATTGTAAAGGCAAGATTAGTCGTCACAAGTGAGGAAGGAGAACAATGTTTTGAGTTGAGACTACTCAAAAAATCTAAATCAGTTTCAAATTTGGTGCTTTATAGTGGATTCAAAGGTTTGGATTTGGAACGTTTATACAACAATCCAATTACTGAAGAGGTTGTGTAAATCAATTCACAATAAAATGACACTTTACTGTGCAATATTCTCACCAACAGTTAGATTGGATTTAACAAATAAATGAAAATCAATTTAATTTGTTTCCCAAAGATAATTTGAGTTGTCTTAGAATATTTGAACATTTTCATTATTTTCTATCTATTAAAAATGCTAAAAATTGACTGAAATGTATATTCCAGAATTTGAAAGCATTTCTTTATATTAATGCTGTATTTTTCTGACTTTCTACTGATAATATAAAACATATAAAATGGAATCTATACAAATTAATTCCTACCTTTAGAAAAATAATGAAATAAAGGGAATGTTTTCATAAAAATTATTTCATCATGATTTGATCAAATAGATTATGGTAGTACAGATAATGTTATATTCATATTCTATCTTGTATTAACAACCAATTCATTAAACATATTTTAGTCATAAAAATATATCACAAATAAAATATTAAGCACAATTCTTTTACCTCTGTTCTAATTCATTTTTTTCATCTAATATGAATTTTGTTTCTTCTTCGATACCCTTCAGAGCATTTTGTAATTCTTCCGACGTAACATAAAGATTTTGAGTTTCTTCTTCCTTCTGCCTCAAAAGATGAATTGTTCGTTCTCTCTCTTCGGCAAGATTCTGAAACAAATTTAAGTTTTAATTTTTGAATAAAATTTTAATTAAAAATAATTAAAATGAATGAACATTAATTATATATTTTACTTCTAAAGTTAACTGCAGCATGTTTGTAGTTTGTTGTAATTGTTTTTTATCATCTTCCAGCCTCCTCAATGTTTCTGAAGTTTCTTCACATTCTCTAAATAAATATAAAATTTTAAAAACTTGATAATTTTTAGTAATCTAAAACTAATTTATTGTAAATATTTACTTTTGAGTTGTTTTATGTTCTTTTTCTAACTGTTGAATCATTTCTTGCAGTTTGCTTTTTTCTTTCTCTAATTCTAAAGTTAACTTTTCTAATTCCTGAAAATATCAAAATATAATTTTGATTTACACAGACAGTTATTAACTATGAAGCAACACAATATATGATTATCAGTGTACAAGTTGCATGCAGGTAGATGTATGTTAAACCTCTGGATCTACCCAATTTCAATGCATAAATATATATTATTTATATTACAAATGTTAATTTACAAATAATACATATATATTTGTAATATACAAATATTTTTATTTTTTAGGTAATTTTTTAAAATTTACGTTATATATTTTATATATAACAAAAGAAATTTAACTTTTTTGTTTGCATTTTCTAGATAATGCAAAGATAACAACTCTATTACCACCTCAAGGCAAAAGATTATCAAAAAAAAAAAAAAAAAAGTTGAAAATCAAGTTGTACACTTGACATTAAACCTAATTAGTATCCTTTATTGACATCACCCAATATGTAGTATGAAAAATGTTCTGTTATTATTATACTGCTTTTATCATACTAGATATTGGACAATATTGATAAAGGATACTAATTAAATTCTTGCAATAGATGCAACCTTCTGTTCATTTGTAACACATTTTTTTTATTTCATGTGTAATTTTGTTTAGCTTATTGTTTTTCCATGAAATTGTTTGTTATATGTATATTTTTTCTTTTGTTATTGCTTTTAAGAGTCTTTTTCATTATTTTTTTTTAATTTGTGGAGGACATCAATTGTCCAATGACACTTCCCACTGTGTATGTAAAATAAATAAAGTAATTAAATAAATAATTGGGTATGATGCTAAGTGTGAAACTTGATTTTAAATTATTTTGGAGACAACACCTTTTGTCTTGGAGTCATAGAGATTTTCTGTTAATGTCTTCTGTAATAGTTTATAATTTATTATACATAGTTAGATGTAATAGTGTTTATACTGACAATTAAAAAGCTGAATTAAAAATCACTTACTATTAAAAGTACAATACATTGATTAATTCAGTTGAGTAACCACAGTGGCTAGTTTATCCTTATTTGACAATTAAGTTACACATACGTGCACACACACACACTTGTCCACAAACTGTATTTTATGAGCTTTTGATACAAACTGTATTTATGAGCTTTTGATACAATGATAATCAATAATTCTTATTATATGTGTAAAAATTAAAATAATGCACTATATATTCATATAGGATCAAAAAAGTTTATCAAATCAACCGATAACTCAAGAAATCAAAAAGTTTAGTGAATAACTAACTTATTGTGTTACTTTTCCAAATTCCACACGTTTTTTATCACTGCATAACAGAAAAGTCAATGAATCTTTATTCTGATCTGTAGTTATTTGAAAACAACTTTCTTGTCATGGAAATTGAAATTCATCAAGATTTAGCTAATTAGTATAAGAAAAATTTAGCTAAACTAAAACAAAATAAAAAGTTAAACTTAAATTTTAAATAAAATTAACAAAACACAATAACCTCATTTTTATCCATTTCATTTCTTAAAGCTGTAACTTCTTCCTGAAGTTTTTCTAAATTAAAAAATAAATAAAACTTAAACAGGTAACAAATATGAAAAGATAGTTTAATGAAACTTTACTCACCAACATAATTATGTTTTTCTTTAGTCAACTGTAAACCTTGAGTTTCAAGTTCTCTTATTAGAGATTCTTCATACTGTGCATTCTTCCAAGTACTAGAATGTATAAAAATATCTAATTTCAGTATAAATGTCTCCATGTATAATCAATGTTCTGTTTGTAAATCAAGTTTGAATTTTTAAACTGTAAGGATGTCAGAAGATCCAATCCTTCAAATACTTAAAAAATTCTCTATTTAATTGGACTGCAATTTAAAAAATTGTAAACATAAATTTCCACTGTCGTCCATCTGTCTTTCCTTAATCTTGAGAACGGAGTTAGATGAAAGATGAGACCAGATATAGAAACCTCAGGCAGGAGGCTCCGATTAAATATATATGAACTTCTGATGCAAACCAGAAGTTACATTATTTCAATTCAAAGAGTTCCCCAAAAGGTATTAGATAGATGACTGGCATGACACTATTGTTAAAGGAAAAGAATGATGTATGGGGACAAGCCACTACTAATTTGAGCTGGATAGCATATATTTTAAATTAAATAAATTAAAAATTGCAGCCTGCCATTGTGACAATGTCACAATAAATAATTGCTCATTCCCTATATATTCATTGCAGAATCATCAATAACTGTGTTAACAATACAGTTAATAAGAAAATTAGATATAAAATCATCGTTATTATCAAGCTTCAATAATAAATTGCAAAAATTATTATTATGGCAACTTCAATATATTGGCAAAAAATTAAATGTTTAGTTTAAGGCAAATATTTTGAATTTTTCACCTTTATAAAATTTTATTCTTACTTTTCACCAACATACAACTTAAAAAATTATTATGAAAATTAATTTAAATGATATCCTAAAATTCTATGAAAGGATCCTTTATAAACTTCTATATAAAAATCCAAAGGTTCCTCTATAAATGTCGCATCAACATACACTGTTGTATAATCAGGGACAGTAAACTCAATACGCATTGAATACATTCATACTTATGTTGTTCGAATGGCAATGTATATAATATATATTTCTCCAATCATTCCTTTCTTCTTTTGTACTTGAATTTATAATTACATACTGCATAGAAAATTATATAAAGTAGGTATATGTATTAGAACATAAGTACAGTAATAAGTATGTGTTAAATATTTAATACAAAGAATGAATTTTCTGAAACCGTATACTATAAGGTACTACAAATATTAATCCTGGCAGACTGCCGAAGAGCAGTCAGCCGAGGCGGGCATCAGCAGAGGACACACACAAGCGGACACATCAACAGTGGACAGCTGATGCAGCTCCCGACAAGCAGACAGCCGGCATACACCCTGAAGTGGACATAGAAGAGCGGACCTCAAGGGACATCAGACCCATACCGCCATACCATCCATTGCACCATACCATCAACGAAGGAAAACTACGATTAGAAAACGCCGAACCAGGAGCATTTTACCAACCTCCCATACATTGTGAGTTATTCACTTAAACCCCTTTCAGTACTCTCTTTCGATCCTCGTTACTCTCTCAATCATAATTCAAGAGTCGATTATATTGTCTTTAGAGTTAGTTCTTGGGTAGTTAGGTAAAAGTCTTATTAGACAGAATTATTCTAACCTTTTTGATTTGCATTTGTCTGTATAAGTTAGTTAATTAAATATGTTCTTATTGTTAAACCTGTGTAATTATTCGGGAAACTCAACTTACTCATGGACCTCCCCACTCACAATAGCCCTCCTGAACAGCCATCTCTGATACAAACTACCGGTAAGTGGGGAGAAGCTTGGCACTCTACCTCCTCAGTTCTTACACTATCATGTATTAAGTAAACCATTTACCTAATTAGTAAAAGTATCAGAGTATAGCAATATGTTTAGCACCAAACTTATTGAGCTGCAATTTGAAAAAATTGTAGACATAAATTCCCACTGTCGTCCATCTGTCCGTCCTTTCTTAATCTCAAAATGGAGTTATTAAAGTCAAGACAAAATATAGAAAGCTTAGGGGCAGGAGGCCTCGATTAACTATATATGAACTTCTGATGCAAACCAAAAGTCATATTATTTCGATTCAAAAATTTTCTTCTGAAAGGAGTTAGATAATTTGCTTGTGCCAACGATACATCTGACACCTAGTGGTATTAGCACAAACTACGTAATGGCAGCTGCTATGGGTATAAAGTCTGTGATCTGTTAGAATTAGAAAGTGTTCAGCCTAAAATTGTAAATAATAAGTATTGCTGTGTACTTGGATGTAAGTCTAAAGGTTCATCAAACTCAATACATATGCATACAATCCCAAAAGATAAATTACTGTAAAAAACGTGGGAAATAAAACAAAAGTTATCATCAACACCTAATTTTGATGATCTTAAAATTCTTTCATTTTTACAAAAGTTTTCAACCTATCTAATATAGGCCATCGTCAGGAATAATATCATAAATGTTCCAAAATGGAACATGCCATTTTTGAATATTTTACATATTTAAAGTTCAAAAAATTAATTTAACTTTAAAATAAATTGAAAGAAGTGTGTATATTAAATAAATAAAATAAATAAACAAATAAAACAAGCATAATTTAAGTGTTTTTAAGCCTCATTCTTTTTTCTATTATATATTTCTATGCTGTTGGAAGTGCATTAGCATCCCTAGCATTTAGGCAACGGTTTTTCATTTTACTTTTATAAATTTCCATCTTTTCCATCTCCATTGCAATAGATGGAGAGTGCACCATTTTAATGACTTTCACCTCTTTCCATTTTACAACCACTCTTTCAGTCTGCACCATAATCGCTAATATTAGTGAGGTTGCAGCCGATGTTTTCATCGTGTAAACGTGTACATCAGACATTCACTGCTACCTTCCTGTAAGCCTAGAAGTTTGACAATGGCATTTGGAACATCAGTGGAATCATGCTCAACGTATCAAATGCCATTGTCAAACTTCTAGGCTTACAGAAAGGCGGCGGTGAATGTCCGATGTACACGTTTACGCGATGAACACATCGGCTGCAACCTCTTTATTATGTCCTTTGTCAATGTTGTATCTATGTTCTCACAGATGTACCACCAAGTTTCTTCTAGTCAAACCCACATAATCTTTTTTGATTCCTAACTGTTGACTTTCAAATGGTATTTTAAATATCCCAGCTTTCTCTTCTTTTTTTACATTGTCTTTATCGTTTCTTAGTAAGCTATAGATATTGGATACACTTTTTCTTATAAAAACTTGAGAATGGTCTATAAAAGAGCATCCAATATCTATAGCTTATTATGGAACAAAAAAGACAGCTTAAAAAAAAAAAGAAAGAAAAAGAAATCTGGAGTATATAAAACACCATTTGAGAATCAACAGTTGGGAATTGCAAAGGATTGTGTGTGTGTGTGAACAGAAGAAACCTGGCAGTACGTCTGAGAGAACACAGATACAAAGTTGACAAAGGATATAATATTAGTGATTATGGCACAGACTGAAGGAGTGGTTGTAAAATAGGAAGAGGTGAAAATCATTAAAATGGTGCACTCTGCACTCTCCATCCATTGCACTGGAGATGGAAAAGAGGGAAATTTATAAAAGTAAAATGAAAAACCGTTGCCTAAATGCTAGGGATGCTAATGCACTTCCAACAGCATGGAAATATATAATAGAAAAAAGAATGGGGGCTTAAAAACGCTTAAATCATGTTTCTTTTTAGTTAGCTTTGTTTTCTATGTTTTATTTATTTACTTATTTTATTTATTATATGTAAAATATTTGAAAATGGTACGTTACATTTTGAAACATTTATAATATTAAACCTGACAATGGCATATATTAGATAGGTTGAAAACATTTGTAAAAATAAAAGACAAATAATTTAAAATAAAAGATCAGCAAAATTAGATGTTGCTGAAACTGAAGTGAATTATTTGCTGAGAAAGAGGTGGATAGATATGAAGTTATCAGTTTTAGCATCTCTCCTTCTATAAGACATCTTTTTCAATCACCCACATATTCTAAAATGTCACAAAGTGTAATCATCATGACTTAAATAACTATGAAATCAACTAGGATTAATGTCAGACACAAATGTGGATAAAGCATTTCGACTACAGAGAGAAAAGTTATTACAAAGACGACACACAAATAACTCTCATGTTATCAGGCACGTTATACCCTTTGTGGCAGCCATTTTGGTCGACTCACACTACCTATATTTACTGGCACAAGCAAATAACCAGCAGGACGCTGTTGCTAACAGAAAAAGTATGATGTACAGGGGCAAATCAATTTCAAAAATTATTCCATCAATCTCAGACAAATTATGAAAATTTCACGAGACTATCCTCTGGACTATCCATGTATTTATAACTTGGATAGTCCGTGGATTTATAACTTGAGTATGATCATGCACATTAAAACAAATGTAACCAACACCACTTAACATTTACTTTTAATGTAGTAACATTTAATTTAAACTAAACATTCTAAAACAAAGAACAATATGTCACATCAGCAACAATGATGTGTTAAATTTCACAAGTGTTATAATTAAATTACACATTTATTTCAGATAACCACAGCTCTTAAAATACATTAAAACTTTATGTTCAACCCAACATAACCTTTACTTATTAACCATGGCATTAGAAGGCCATCATTGTACTGATTATAATGTCTTTAAATTTCAAAACATATCTTTATAAAGCGTACAAGACAATCTAAGTACTATTTTACAGGTATCGAATAATTTAAAGGAGATTAAAACTTGCAGCCCTGCATTGTGACAATGTCACAATAAATAATCGCTCGTTGAACATAACAGACTAACGAAAACATACATAAATTTGGCTCAAAAATGTTGAGAATTTTCATGGAAATATATTTCAGCAGATAAAACTTCCTTGTTTCAATATTGTTCTTATACTTCCAATGTAAAACATCTTTATTATTATCATCATCATTATCTAATCAAAGAAATCCTACAACTTCTTACTTTGTAAAATGAAAATAAATTTTCTTGCATATTCTTTTGAATTTTTTGCAAAAGCAATATTTTAAGGAAAACAACAGAGTATTCTGAATTAAATATCAATCAAATATATCATTCCTTATGTAACAATACTTCTACATTATATATAATTCAAAAACTACTTCTATTACTTACACTCTGCTGGCTTGTTTCAATGCTGCCATCCATTTTTCTTGTTCCAAACGTGTTTCAGCCAAAAGTGAGATTTGCTTCTGCAAGAAAAATTTAAATAATTTTACTAATTATTAATTTAGTAGTCTTTTTTCAATATCATGAAACTAATAATTAAAATCAACATTTATAAATTGTTTATCACATTAGATCTAGAAAAGCAATTACAGTAGAGCGTCGATTTTCCGAATCAATTGGGGACTGGGGTTGTTCGTATAACTGATATTTCGGATAACCGATTTATGTACGAAAAAATAGTTTAACGTATCCGATGTTGAAATTTTTCTCTGTTGCGTGTCGCTTCGCGTTGAATTTTCGTCGATGTTAAGCCTGACAAAGACTATTGTATCGTTAAAAAATATTTTTTTATTTTGTACAAACAAAATAAATATATTG
>NW_019385093.1:31616-88636 GCF_000671375.1 Centruroides sculpturatus
GGATGCTATTTCCACCCTGGAAAAATCTGGTGTATACTCCGTTCCCCTGCAGAATCCAATATCAGGACTATGCACCAATTATATAGGAGCGACTACGAGAATGCTGGCTGCTCGCATATCTGAACACCAACGTTCGGTGGCACTTGGCAATTGTGACACGGAACTTTCCAAATTGGTGATACAACACCACCACGTAGCGCTTTGGAATCGAGTGGAAATACTCAAACGCTGTGATGAAGGGAACTTGATATACATTTGGGAGGCCCTCCTCACAAAACTGCTCTCCCCGTGCAACACCCCTACCCTCGATTTACCGGACGTCTGGATTAATTTATTCAGGCGGTTAAAAAACCAACAATAATTTTGCATTCTCTTCCCGCACCTCCTACATGATTCAAAGCACATACATGTCGGCCCCTTTATGTGCGTCTTTTTACGTGTGTTATGTATTTTAAATTATGTCCCGCGCTTTAATATTTAAAATTTAAATTTTAACATAAACTTGCACTTGTGGATCTATTCCGATCGGTTTCTATGCTGTCTATGTTAAGGCGCATGCGTGCCAAAAATTTTATACGTATTTACAAAGTGTTTTAATTTAAATTCTAAAAATTTAATTGTTCTTAATAGACATCTAATTGGCTCTCATGTTATGCATGTTAAGGTGCACGTGCGCCAATTTTTCGCGTTCACATAATAATTAATAGCCACTCCAATCGATGTTTATTTGTTTTAAAACGCATGCGCACCAATTTTAAATGTTTAATTCTAAATATTTAAATTTAAAATCTCTTTTTTGTATGTTCAAAAACGGCTAGTATCGTTAATGTTTTAAATTTAAATGTATGGTTCGAATTCTTTATTCGAATTTAATTTTACCTGAAGACGACGTGCTTATTTACGTCGAAAGCGCTCGTAAATTAAAAATAATTTCAAGTATATTTAACGCCTCATAGACTGACGTTCTTGGAAGTTTTGATTGACATCTTTGTTTAAATTTCTACACTTGTAGAACAGGTAAAAATTCCAGAATTGTGACCCATAACTTCTCATATACTGGCCTATCAACCTCTAATATAATTAATCACCTGTTAGATGTCCTAAATACTGGGCAAATTTGGAACTTTAGGTGATTTTCCTACAAACTTGAAAAAAATGAGTTAACACATTCTTGTCTCAAGGTCTTCAATTTAATTAGTGCAAATACAAATTTCACTTAATTTTGTTTTAATGTAAATTTACATGTAACCATCATGTAATAATATTTCCTTAAATTAATTCAACTGAATTATTATATCCATCAATGCCCATATATAGAAATAAACCTGCAATTTCAAAATTTTTGATTCATCCAATCCTGAGATATAATACATAATAGATGCCAACTAATACTTTATAAGAGTTTTTTAAGCATTTTTGGGCTCCTGGAATATTAAAATATTGAGAAGTATTTTTAAAAATATGATCGAAACTTAACTAATCACCATACTTTCTATATATTATATTCTATAATAGTCAGGAAAGTAAAATTAATCTCAAAAAACATAATTATGTATTTATTGTAAGTTCTGTTCATCTTTCAATGATCATGTATTTGAAAAAACTCTGCATAATTCAAATTATACTTTTTAAATTCTACATTTTTTTATAGCATTTTATCCAAAAAAAAAAAAATGCTGAATGTATACATCCTACAACTTTTATATATTAAATTAAAAGTTATGTCATAAAAACATTAAATTTTTAAAGATCTCTTAGGCAAATGCAAACAAATGAAAATATCAGATTTTATGAAAAAAGTAGAGAAAAATCATGATGTTACTGATACTTCAATTTAAGATCAACAGTAAAAATTAGATGATATTCTGCCAAAAACAAAAAATCCTTATTTAATGGCGTTTAGCAGCGAAGAAAAAATTAATATTAACGCACAATACTTTTGATTGTGATTGTTAGTTAATTAACAATTGCTTTCATAAACACATTTCTCTTAATTATGATAAAGAATAGTATACTTTTGCTAACTTTTTGAACCTAACTATGTTTTGTACTGTTTGTTTGGAATAGCACATATTCACATAACACAGCACTTTTTCACTGCACAACTACCGTGTTATGTGGAGGATATCTGTATTTAATTAAGAAAAATAACAACTTACACAACTGAATTCTTCACTACACACATTTATTATATAAGAATAATTTCCATTTGTGTCCGATTCCACAGAACATCCCCCTAATGGAATTACTCCCTACAAATATAAAGAAATTATATATGTGTGTGTAAATATTTAAATAAAATTTTTTTATAATTTAATTAAATTTAATAAATGTAACTATCAATAAAATTACCTTCGGATGTAAATTAAAAGTTCCTCTTTTTTCAAAAGCTTTCTTTTCATTTTCTGGATAATACAATAAAAAACCATCTTTGATGACAAAAAACCTACCAGATAAATAAAATGCATTAATAAGATATCAATTTCTATTAAATTGTAGAATATCGTCAGATGACAATTAAATTTAAAAATTAAATTGAGGACCTACTCTGTTGAAAATGGAATCATCATTTATTCAGTTTAATGTTCCAGAACACAAACTTTTGACAACAGACCTTTCTCTAAGACATCAAAATTAAAACTTCCCTTAAAACAAAGAAAAAAATGTCTAATTAAAAACACAGGTTATAAAATCAGAACTGGTAATGCCACAGATGTCTTCTTTCCTTCCATCCTTACCGCTTGGGAATGGTAGAGCTTTATATCTATTAGAAGCAAGCATTGGTAAATTTAGATTTTCAACTGCTCCGGAGACAAAACTTTGCAGAATAATTTGCTGAATAAATGGTGATTCCATTTTCAACAGACTGTGCCATCAATTTAATTTTTAAAGATAAAACATTTAGTTAAATGTTAAATATTTTAAAAATTTACAGTACTTTTTTTTATAAATCTGAAGAAATTACAATGCAAGATTATTTTAATTAAAAATATCTTAAGCATAATATTGAAGGAAGAATCAATATGTAAATAAAAGAAGTTAGTTATTCAAATAGTTCAACAGGATAACAAAATTCTTGGAATAACCTGTTAAGAATTAAGATTTAAAAAGATGAATATGATGGGTGCGTTTACTTTTAGTTCCGATCTCTCCTCTAGCACGCTCAGTCTGTATACTTTTTGTTAGCTACCAATGAGCACTGTGTTTACTTTTTGCATCCGTGACGTCATTGCTAGCATTCCTAGTGCGCTCGGAGTGCTTGGAGAATTTACAACGAGCTTGGAGTTTGTTCAAAGATGGTGGTGTTCATTACTGTGTATACTTTTACCAGCATGCTAGTATGACGTCAGGCTGCGCTAGGTGTCAGCTCGGCGACCTTGGAAGCAAGCAAAAAGTAAACGCACCCTATGTTAAATTTATAATTACAACATGAGAATATTTAAACTTATTCACAAGTTGGGTCTTAATAAAATATTTTATTTTGCATTATATTATATTAGTTAAAAATCTTTTGATATTTGTAAATATTCAAAGCAATTTAAATTAATTACTAAAATTTTATGAAACTTCTCAAATTTTTACTCAAAATACTAATTAACAATAAAATAACATGTATTCTAGAATTTGTATTTTGTATTAGTTCGATCTTTGGAACCCGAAGACTGTTGTTCACAGTCAAAAACATTGGCTCAAATGTAATGTTTTAACGGTTCAAAGGTTGCTCTTTGTAATTTAATAAAGTAACAGTTTCATTTTAGACAATCAAACACATTTTACATAAAATGTTTTCAATCCATTAAAAGTATTTGTCAAATTTTGAAACAAAACAGTCATTCGATTGAAACTCTATTATTATTTATGTAATAACTAGGACTTCTTTCACAAACAAAACATTATGAAATTAATTATTCCCAGAATAAACTTAACAGTTCCCTTAAGAAGTTTAGTGTAAACAAATAATAAAAAAATTAACATTTGATTCCAAATATATATATTTTTGTCTAAAGAAAAACTAAAATTCAAATAAATATGTAATTTATATAAATCTGATAGTTATGCATATACATTACAATCAGACAGAGAAAATAAATTATGTTTGACAGCAAATTATATTATTCCAAATAAAGCAGATGTAAAATAGGAAACAGTCTATTAAGTTAGTAGATGATTTAATTTATGATGGTGTCAATTAATTTTTTCATATATACACAGCTGTTAATTATAATAGACGTAACATTTAACATAGAAAATGAATGAAATACCTTTCAGAACATCTGCATATCAAACATTAAATGATTTATTAGAATGTTTGGATCTATTTTATTCAAATTACCAGTGGCACAAAATAAATTTCACATAAAATTATTTTCAAAACTATTAAATACATACTAAACAATAATCAAAACCTACAGAACAACAAAAAAAATGACTGAAACAAAGAATTTTTCTTTGTAAAAAAGTTGTATTTATATTTATTATATTAAAACCTACAGAATTTTAGTCTATTCTTATACAGGCATACCTCGACTTACGTCATTTCGAGTTACGTCGTTCCCGATTATACGTCGTTTGTCAAAAAAGTATGTGGAAAAATAAAAATCAAGTTTAAGTCATTTTATTCGACTTTACGTCTTCCGCCACAAATATTGAAATCGTAATATCACTAGAAAAACGTTTAAAGCACATAAAATCATATTAAAATATATACAAGTATGTACTGTATTTACAGTACATGCATTCGTAAATTTAGATTACTTTTTTTCCGTACTATATTAAAAACTAAAATTTATTTGTTTGTAAGCTTAGATTTTTATTAACGATATATTATTAAAAATGCATTAATAAATAAAATACAGAACCGGGAATGGTAATTTACGGTTTAGCCTAGTGATAAGTAGATTCGGAGACAAGTAAATTCGACTTACGTCGTTCTCCTGGAACCAATTACCGACGTAAGGCAAGGTATACCTGTATTACTAAATTAATTAAATGAACTTCTCACAAAGATAGATAATGTCACCATCTTGTAATCATTTTAAAAATAAAATCATTTACAGATGTTTAGAGATATTGTAAACTTGAATCTCACTCTAAATAATAAAAGTTGAAAAATTTTTTTACTCATGAAAGTTATTACAAAAATTCTGTATAACTGTCTACCATTAACATCAAAATTAATAATTTTCTGAAAAGTAACAAAAGTTTTTGATTACTTTCAGCTAAAATTAACCAAATTTCTGGTATGTATCTATATATAATTTGTTAAATTAATTATTTAGATATATTTTAAAACAAGGAACAGTTTAAATTATTTTCAACTAATCTAAGAAATATTACTAATTTTTAATGAGAATTTCCTGCTCAAAATCAAGTACTCTCTTTTTATAAATACTATATATTTTACATATATAAAAATTATTTATCGTCAATTGATTACGTACGTAGTCAAATTGCAAAAATATGCGTACGTGGTAATAATACGATCGCAACAAAATAAGTTAACTTATGTATCTAGAACTGGATCGGTCAAATATAAACAGTACATGTCGAGTCATTCGATTACATTAAGGTAAATAAATGGGACAATTCAGAAGAGATTCGGTCACGAATACAGAAATAATATTAATATTCTACATCTTTCGTTCAAAACACGCAAAGTTTTAAAGTCAAATTCCGTCTCAAACCGTAACATTTTAATTTAATAATTCTCCCACAGACGAATGCCAAACGACTGCCAGATTATTTTAATGCCACTACCTGCATCCCGAGACGATGTTTATATCAAAATAAAAATATTTGCCTAATTATACAGTATTTACAATGTTTTATAATAAATGGTAGCAATGTACAATTTAACTTAAGAATTAAATAACATGCAAATAAGATGCAATACACAATGCTCGTGAGCAAACAACAAAAGAAAAATATCTATTAAAAATAAAAAACAAAATACTTCCTTTATTAAAAAAAATATCTATAAAGGAATATTTTAGTAAATTTATGTAAAAATAGTTAAATGTTATTTTTAGTAACTTATTAATAAAAATTGATATTACGAGTATTAAGGGGACCAGAGCGACGGCACGGGGCAAGAAACATTTCTCGCTGTTGGGTTTCAAAAGAACGTAAAAATAAAGTATACCCATCACGTACGTTATTCATTTCTACTCTTAATTTTAGTAGTACGACATAAGATAAAAATACGCAGGTAGGGAGACAATTTGCCAATACAAAAATACGGGGCAAAAACCGCCTCCCGTATCTCGGAGATCGACATCCACGGAATCTATTCACGCTCGGGATCCAAAATTCTAGACGACAGAATAAGGATGCCAAATAAAATTCCACAGAATAATCTGTTCAAATTCCCCAAACTACAAACCAATTATTCATAACTTACGTCAGCAGAAAATACTTTAAAATTAGTCATTATTATTATTATTATTATTATTTTTAATAATTAAAGTTATTTCAGTCACCTCAACAATGCGAGACCGATGTACTGTAATTAAAGTAGATTGTGGAGAAGCACAGGCTGATTCTGTAAGACCTAACACTGCTTTTTCATTGTTAACATATTTTCGAAAAAGTACAACTCTCTGAAAAACATTGATAAAAATTAATTTTAAGAAATACATTATTTTTGAGNCTTTGCAGAATAATTTGCTGAATAAATGGTGATTCCATTTTCAACAGACTGTGCCATCAATTTAATTTTTAAAGATAAAACATTTAGTTAAATGTTAAATATTTCTATCTTTAAAGATAAAAACCAATATAATTGCATTTACAGTATTTCTAATCATTTAAATTATAACAAAATACTTTAAAATTAGTCATTATTATTATTATTATTATTATTTTTAATAATTCCAATAACTTTCGGTACGCGTTCATATAATATGACCCGAAAATAATTCGAATCCATCCAGGACAACTTCCAAATTTTTAACATTAAAAGATCATCCTGTAAATTTTTCATCTTAACACACGCATAATACCAGAGTAGAAGATCTATTTTTAGTAAATCCCAGACATCAGCATAACCGTAATAACCCAAAACCAATTTCCAAGGGAAAGAAACACGTCGAACCGGTTAAAATTCAAGCCCAACAATAAAATTACACAAAATAAACTTTAAAAAGCATCAGTTACATTAAAGCGTTGTAATTTCTATATCAGATTTCTTTCTAATGCTAAAATATAAAGCAATTATATACAGATATCGTCGTTTAAAGGAGATTAAGATGGTATCTATGATGCGGACGAAACGAATGAAGAGTTTCGAAACTCTTCATTCGTCGTAGCGTATTTATGTTAATGTCTTCTATACACATCGACGTTGCATCACTTCGAAATGATATTACAGAAAACGTCATTTGAAATATTGCCAAAAATAAAGAAGGAAGTGCAATTATGAATCACTAAATGAATAGCATAAAACTCCTGCCGAATTTCCTGAAAGACAGCCAATAAAATCCATTTATACATACGTAAAAAGTCATCAGCCAGCAGAAAAACATTAAAATAGTAACTTTTGATGTTTAGGTAAGTTAATGGTGGAAAACGAATATTCTTGCTTTTAAGACCTTTTACCTTTTGGACCATTTGTTCGATTGGTGTCCGAAGGGTCTTTTCATCAACACACCGCTGATCTGCACCCTGGTAGAAATCAAAAATTGCTCGTCGACGCTACTGTTTTCTGATACGCGATCCCCCATGTCGTCGTCTCCATAACAACTTCGCTCAACCGCTGCCGTCGCCGCTCCCTGGTGGAAAAAATCCTGAGACTTTTTTAAAATTTTCTAAAATATTTTAGATCGAAATAGTAATTTCGTTGGTTTTAAAACATTTAGTTACGTGAAAAATTTAATATTTCTAATATTAGATTATGTTCTAGATTTTTGCGTGCCGTTGACAATTATATTTATTTATATTATTTCATGTTAGGGATCTGTGGCCCACCGGCGGTCGAGTGGATAAAACCTCCATTGGCGCCCGGCCGACGGGCCGTCCACGTGGAGTTTTCCGAGTTTTCTTCGTTTTTGTAACGCCTAAATATTGATAGAAGCTGGTTTCTCGTAAGAGTTCCCGCTCGGCAGATCGCCCACGTATCGCGTTGCCGAAATCAAATAAACCAATCTGAATGCACCCAATTTTTTTTCGAATTAAAAATGAGAAAAATTCCAATTGATAAAAATAGCTTAATATGGGTGATAAGCACTAACCTTCCAGAGGTCAAGCGGATGGTCGAGCGGTCAAGGTGGTACACTACCGCTCCGAGAGACCCGGGTTCGAATCCGAACGGGTCGAAAACTCCCCAGGAATTTTTCGGGGATGGTTGGTTCGAATATGTGCCCACCACCCAATAGCCCCCTTGTGGGCATAACCGAACCCATAATGGGCTTGCAAAAAGAAGCCCTCCTAGTTCCCACAGGGCGAAAAGAGTTAAAAAAAAAAAAAAGCAGTAACCTTCCTCGAGCCTGAATTTGTTTATTATAAAATTTTATTGAAAAATTACCAGATCACCAGACAAAAACACAAAATTATCTACAACAAAAAGTATTTTTAAAAACTACGAGTACTTTTTACTTGTAGCATTTTTGTTATACAATTACAATTAGATTAATATACAATTAGATTTTCATGAAAAATCGAGGAAAAATAATTTTTAATACAAAACTTAAAACGGATATTTAATAATCGAAATTAAAATATTCTTTACACAGAATAAAACTGGCAAATGCATTTATTCGTTTATTTATTAATTAAATTCCTTTTTTTTATTTAACGTGTAACAAGCGAATTCAACAATTGAAGTTGTCGTTGTTGCGTAGTTTTGCTCTTGTTATAAAGAAGAGTGCGATTTAGAAAGCGATTCGAGGATGTTTTTTGATGGTGGAGATGATCGACCCCTGCCCCATCCTCCGGGGTAAGAGATTTTTTACATTTCATTACTATTTATTCGGATAAGAAATTCGTTTTAGAAATTAAAGGCTTTAATTAAAGAAAAACTTCCATCTATAATATATAATTAAACCTAATTAAATTAAATGTAAAGATTGCGACTTTACGATTTTTGTGTCTTCCTGTATTGCTGACCGCAATAGATGGCTTTATGAGGCACAGTTCAGGGCCTGGTGTTAAGAAGATAATTTAGGGCTTTTCAATTTACTGTTGTTTAAGACGCAGAGTTCGAATAAAGCCAACTTATGCGCACGCGCTTCCCGTGTAAACTTTGTATACGATGGAAGGCGAAATATCGTTGAGAATTTTTAGAAGGATCTAAAAATATGTTCGATTTCTTGCATAAATACAAAAAAGACATTTAAAATGGAATAGTAGACGCCTTATTCTTCACGTTAAGCCTCAACGGTGGCGAAAAAACAAGAGTAAAAAAGACAAAGGAAATCGGAAATTACCACGATACAGGGGAAAAAAGGCAAATAAAACGATAAGTCAGAAGACAAGCAGCCAGAAGTACCAAATTTCCGGAACTCCTAGCTCTGGAAAAAACACTCGATCCGGAAAAAAAAGAAACGCCGTTCGAGACAGCTGGACGAAACAAATCAGAAAATGTATATAAGTGCAGAAGAATTCAGGAAACTCTTAAAGAAAAACTTTGCGAAACAAATAACTGAGGTTTTGGATGACTCCTCAATCGATACTTTCGTCCTTCTGTTATTGTTGCACTGCGAAAACCGTTTGTGTCGATTGGAACCGAAGAAAAATTTTCAATTGCGCATCAAAAGTCAAAAAGTGCAAACATTATTTCCGGACTTTTCAGGCACTCTTTATTTTTTCCATCATTTATAATTTATGTCTTCGGGTTGGTTGAAAACATACGATGGAGCCATTTCTCCTTATTCAGTGTTCTCATTTTCCTAAAAATATCAAAAAACATTTGGCCGAAATAAACAAATCTAACGGCAAAATTTCAGAAATTTTTAAAATTATCAGGAGATATTAAACTTCAAATTTCGTAAAAAATATCTTGCCTTCGCAGACTGTTATTGATTTTTACATCACGCTATAGGAGAAACCCTTATAGGAGAATTGCTGGCACTGCATCTGCTAATGTGTGCGCATCGTCCACTTTTACATTCGAATCAATGGAAACGTTTGGCTTTGTTCGGTGCCGCCATTAGAGCCGGGCAACGGGCCCCGTGCCTAAAGGTGGTCCGCGCTTCGGGAGTTTAGTTTTTGATTTTTTAATATGACGTAGCGCTCCACAGGAAATGCGTTAATAATATTTAAGAATTAAGTTTCGAAACAAAGATAAGAATTAACTGCTCGTGCAGTGTGACAAGTCGCTATAATTTAGTGCATCTTAATGATCAAACGCGAGTTCGCAAGCCGTTGCTGCGCTTCAGTCGGGGACGAAGTTCTAGTTTAAATTATTTTTTAAATCTTCATTAATTACGTTTCCGTAACATTCTATAACAAAATCTACCGAGTTAAGATTTGATAACGACGATTTATTTTTCGAGATTAACTCAGATAAAAACGGAACAAATAAGATAATAAATAATGGGAATTAATTTAGTTTAGATTAAATGCTTATAACTCTAAATTTGTTATCTAAATTTACAAATATATATATTTTATATAACTAATCCTTTTAATTTTTAACTGTAAAGTTATACAGTCATAATTTTGTATCGCGAGTCAACGTAACTTATGCAATAACGTAATAATGAATCCGCTTCTAATTACAATATACGTACTGTAGTACATTATACGTAAGCAATATATATAAATATACCGATATGTATAAACAGTGTAAATAAAAATAATATATATATATAAATTATTTTCATGTTTGGGCCTTTCGCTCGGTGGGCACTAAAAGGGCCAAAGTTAAATGTGACTATTAGCCTTTATTACTATTGTATTTTTCATTTTCGACTTACAAAAGAGAACTGGTTCAGTAATGTAACTGTGTGATATCTATATAGTTTCATTTTATTCACTCCGAACTTCCTTTGGTGCTTTATTTGTGTAATAAGTGGATTTCTCTATAATGTTATTTGTAGTATTTTACTGTATATTATAAAAGTACCAAAATTAATTGTATCTTATTCGATGATAAAGTGGGGACAGAGCGTTAACATCTTTCCATTATTTTAACTATTCACAAACAAACAATCTTAACAGGTTAACAAATTCCAACAAGCGATTCATTAAAAAGAAATTAAAAGAAAACGCGCGGCGGTCTTAACAGAAATAATTACCATTAATTTAATCAAACAAATCTTTAAAATATTTTAAAATATTAATTAATTTATTTAGTCAATTTCTCTATAAATATAATTTATATAAATTATAATTTAAATAAAGGAATATATTTATTTTAACTAAAGAAAATTCGTTTACTTAATTTATAAATCCAGATGGCGCTTGATAAACCGATTTACAGTCCTATTAAGAATTACTCATTCGCGTTAATTTAATAGAAAAAGTTTGCATTTAATTAAGAATTACGGATATTTATTACTAAGCATTAAAAATACTGTAATAATTTATATATTTCATCGGAGTTTTTCTTAATTAAACTGCGACGGATGGTTACATTACGGGACTGTATTTCGCGACTCGGCGCACGTATATGTGATGAGGCCACCGACGAAGCGTAGGTCGTCATAGTTACCCGATGACGTAGTCGCATTCATTGTGTGTTCGGTTCCGGCCGCCATTACTGTATTCTTGTAACGTCCGTCGTTTGTCGGAAAGAATTAAATTATTTAATGTTTTCAAAATTTACGAAGACGAAGGTGCGCTAATTGTAAGTTACACGATGTATCCTTTGGTTATTCATAGCACGGATATGAAGACTGACGAACTTTTAGATATGATTTCCAGTATCGCTAGAAAAAAGAACAAAATTCGCGGTAATTTAAGAATAGAAGTGCTTCTGGAAGAAACGTACAAGAAAATAGACAAAGAACTTAAACAGAAGCAACTGAAAAGGAAGAGGAAATGGGAAGAGATGAAAATAGAAATGTGCAAGAAGGCGAGGATCGCCATCGAGTCTTGCGTGGACGTGACGTCGACGAAAATTCACGAGGACGACGAGGACGATGACCCTTTCGAACTGAACGGTTTCTTTCAAAGATTGAAAAGTGCAACGCCAAATGGTATGAGAATGTGTTCCAATGAGCCTTTATGATAAATAATTAATGATTAGTAATAATGAAGAATATGGTCCTATACTCAGGATGGACGTGACGATATAAAAAGTCGCTCATGTTCTTACGTCTAATCTGGTTCTTTGCAGTTCCCGATGTGGTAACGGCGTGGGTCCACTGCTCGGTCTCTCGAAAGAGTCGCACAAGACCGGTGGGCAAATTGATTCGGTAAAATTCAGGTTTAAATGTGTGATCCTAACCGAATGTGACCATCCAGTATTTAAATGTTTGTACATATTGTAATTAATTTTGTATATAGATAAAAATATATATAAGTATATAAATTAAAACCTTTGCATGATTTTATAAAAATGTCAAATGTTTTAAAAATTTTTTCAGCAGTTTTACCGTAGGTCGGGAGAATTCGGAATTATTTGGGTTCTGGCCGCCGTTTTTAATATCGGGTCGAGAACGGCGGGGGAAACGTTAACGAAATCGTTTGGTTTTCGTATTTTTGACCCCGATATTAAAAATGTTGCGATGGCGATAAATAATTCTCTCTCTTCCTCTTATGTGTGTACGAATGAACAAATTAATCGTTCTTTTTCAGGTTTTTATTATTATATAATTTTTAGTTGTCACGTATCACTTTTTTTTTTGTTATGCTCGATCACTGTTTTTAAGGTTAGGTTCATTGACCAATGATGCACTCTGATGACCTATCGTACCTTCATGTCCGGTTTGAGACCGAAGATTGCTGCCTGCGGACGGAACGGAACTTGGTATGTTGCAGAACTAAGTTGAATGTTTGCAACATTAATTTTTGCATGTGCGTGGGCAATGTTGTTTGTCTTAACCACATTTGTTTAGGAATTGCCATTTCTATTAAACAGATCTGGTTACACAAACATTTTTGCAACCTCTAACGAGAAGTTTAAGTTTAAAGAAGCGAAAACCATGGTTACTTTATTTATATGTAATTTTAGTTATCATTTATATAAAATTTGTGTAATTTGGAAAAGGAAACACAATGTTTTAGAATCTGACCGGACTTAAAATGCTTTTAACGTGTAGATTTATTGAATTTTTAACACATTTTGAGTGTATTGAAACGTCCTTGGAGTATACTTTAATTTTTGTTCCCCCAAAGTGAATGAACGGTTTTCTTTTATAGAGTTTTTGTGGAATACAACCTATTCCATGAGAAACTGCATAGAAATTGCCGAAAGCCGTTGCTGTTATGAAACGGGAAGTTGTGCTGGATTATCGTTCCTTTTCTTACAGGTATTAATTTTAAGAAGTAAATTAAATAAAGCATCAAGGTTGTGCTTGAGACTTGATATATATATATATATTTTTTTATTTGTAATAAACTAATACATTTCACATACTTTGTTTCTAAAACAATTTATATTTTTAATGTGTATATTAGAAATATAAATTGATAAGAAAAATTTTACAATTATTTTCATACAAATCAAAAGTTTTATATAAAACAGTATCTGGTATGAAGATAATTCAATTTTTAACAACCTGGTTCATTTAATGAAAATTAAAAATTTTATGTTAATGCAGATACATTGATGAATTTATCCCTCACGCAAATTAAACTATTGTGTAAGTTGAAAGTACTTTATGATCACAAATTTTTTCATACTTTTTAAGATTTTAATGACAATTTTTCAAATAATATAAGTGACTATGTATAATGTATACTATATAATATCGTCTAAGTAATGAAAAGTCGCCATTTCAGCATACAATGGAATTAAATCTGATGCAATAAAATTAAAGTTCACGTTCTGCTAAGACATCGCCTGCATGTAGTTGCGTAGAGTTTTCCTAAACTATATTTTGGATGAACTAAGAATTTCTTGGTAAGTATATTTATATCAGTTAAGAAAATGGAATTCTATAAATTTTAAACATTCAAAATATCTAAATTTATAAGAGGTTTTTAATATTAGAAGTAACAATTTTTACATTTTGAGATCTTGAATAAAGTAACAAAAAAATCTACTGTTCACTTACGTATTAGAATTTCTCTTTGGCAAAACGTATATAAATCAAACATTTCTTACACAAGTACAAAACCATATGTTCTTATATAAAGGTTATATGTATATTTGAAACAATTGTTATTGCTTGTTTAAATTATGATACCAATACTATATGCTTATAATTGGATGAAAGAGGCAAATACTAAATTTTATTAGGGTAACATAATCATTTATTTCAAAAAAACTTGTTTAAAAGATAACACATTGTTAGTATATACCGACTATTACCTTACATTAGTAGATACATGATATTAGGATAAAATTACCAAATAGTTGTGAAAATTTGGATCAAATTTACTTTAGGTAGCCAAAATGGTGGTGCTTCGTTTTGTTTCCATTATACCCCGTTCACACCGAGCATTTCGATCTAGATTGTGGCTTAAGTCGGAGAGAGTTCCGCGGTGCGAACGCTCTCGACCGTTTCAATCTCGACTGAAACGAGGCTAAATCGCGATCGACTGGAGAGAGTTCTCGAAACTAGATCCAGTTATAAGAGAGATCCCACAATCCCACGCGCGCGAGAAAATACAAGATGGCTGCTGAACACGTGTCCGGTTATCGACAGAAAAATAAAAAAGACATCTGGAGAGACGATGACATCTGTTTATTATTAGATATACGGCAAGAAAAAGTATTTATTTCTAACCAAAACTTCCATTTTGTTTGTTGGTGTTCGTGACTTACCGCGTAGTTATGTCAATTTTATCATCGCGTGTAATAGCCGGGTTCTTCTCAAGCGAGTTACCTGTGCGAACAGCACGACGTTCCACTGGCGACAGTCACAATCCAGATTGTGGGTAAATCGAGATCGAAGTGAGTCGTGGATTGTGTGCGAACGGGGTATTAGATTAGCTACATTTTTAGTAGACATTTCCTTTTTTTTTTTTTATTATTTTGTTCAAGAACTACCATGAATCAATAACTAGTGATGTTTGGCACTCAGTGGCCTGCTGGCAGCTCCCCTCTGGGAGGAGTCTGTATAAACCATGAACAGTCTGAGCACGGCCATGTTGGCTACCTAAGGTAAATCTAACCAAAATTTGATCTTGAAAATTGTAGAATGAAGTTTTTTTTATTTGGTATGTTTAGAGAAACTAAATTGCAACCATATTTAAAATTTTATATTGCTACAATACAATGTCCATATAGTTTTTATAAAATAGAAGCAATGAAAGTGATTAGTAGTGTTGTTGCTTAAATATGCAAAAATTGTTAAATATTCAACATATATCATAAACTAATAAAAATGATTTAAGCTACTGTAGGCATTTTAAATATTTTGTGTAAATAACTGTTATTTTTGGATAAGTAATTCTCTTCTATAACACATCAGTATTAGAATATATTTTTAAAATTTGGAATTGGTTTTTACATGGTTTAAAATTTAACTTGCTGAAAATTTTAATCTACCATCCCACTGACTGATTTTTAAAAAATTCAGTAGGACAAGCCTTATAATTTTTGACTAAACTTATAGAAAATTTCAGTTTACATAAATACAAAAGAATTTTGAGCAAATATTTTAACATAAATCTGAGTGAGTTACAAACAGAATTTTAAGTAAGTTAGTCGATTTTACAAAATACTAGGAGCTCCATCTGAGACTGTCTTTGACAGTCCAACCACAGAAATGCCAACTACTACAGATTTTCCATAGTTTCTAGGGAAGTCATGAAATTGTGGGCTTGTAGATAATCCTTCAAGAACTATGGGACAAATTTTTATACTTTGAATAAGTGTACTAATGCAATCACATGGTTAAGAGTACTTGGTTCACATAGAATTACCACTTGGTACATTCATACCAATAACATGGAATGGACAGACAGTGAGTGCTTCCAGTTTGCAAATTGTTAAGGGTCTGTCTAAAAATTGTACCTATGCATGACAGTGCTGCATGGTTGTGCTAAAATCTGTCAAAATGATACATACTCATGTCTATAAATGACGTGCTCCTCAGATATGACCCAGCTGTATTGGAAAAGACTGTATAGTGTATGTATGACACAAACAAAATGCTGGATTCTGTTAGTTATACAAATTTTATTCTATTGAATGAGAAGTATAATTTGCTTTTTAAATTTTATCATAAAATATTTTCTTAAAATTATGAATATTTATTAATAATTAACATAAAATGGATTTTTTTTATTTAATTTAGATTAATTTTATAAATTTAATTATTTTTATATATATACATAAAATACTTGGCTTATAGTTGTCATGACTTTTTTTGTCATGATAAAAAATATAAACGACAGCATGGGAAACTGATGAATTGTCATGACATTTTTTTAACAAGTGATGATCATGGAAGTGAAGCCTCTAGTAACATTATTGTCTGAAACAAATTATAAAATTATAATTTGTTCAGAATTATAACTTATTTATTCATAACCCATCTTAATTTTATTCTAGTCTTAAAATTGGAGTGGTGACAACATATCAGAAGTGGGGGTGGAAAGTGCATTGCTCCATCATTCACTCCCAAGGCTTTCCAACCATGACATACAGCCCATTGTTAAGATGGCGCTCTTCTCATGTTGGTATCTCTGTAACCAGATATTTCATGTTTACTTTGTGACATTTTATATATTTCAGTTTATAAAACTTTTTAAACAGTATTAGTTACATATATATATAAACCAACTATAAATAATAATTATAAAATCTAATAAAGAATAATCAATGGTAAGATACAATGAATATTGTTTAAAATAATGAACGAAATAAAGCATTAAAAATAAGCAGGTAATTCTTAATCAACAGATGTGGTATTCTATGAGATGTCAAGAATTAAACTTCAATGTCTTGTAGGGCCTAAAATATTTGACATTCAATTGAAGATTTCAAATATTTTTGATATTACACTCATTTTGAATACTTTGTTTCATTTTTTTCTAAGAAGTCTGCTTGTATTCAACCATTTCTTGTCAATGAAACCAATGCAGCTTGATTTGATGAACTCCAGCATTGAGGAACTATATATATATATCTTAAAAGACAATGAACAAATGGTAGTTTAGACAAGCATTTTAACATACATTAACTAAATAGTATTGTCATTTTAATTAAAAATTAACTTTTTTGTGGAAGAAAAAAATTTATCAAACAAAATAGATTGAAAACCTGCTATTTATTATTCTCAAATCATTTAAACATCAGTTTTTTCTTTAAATTTTTAAATCTTATTGATCAAATATATAGTGGTGATAGCATAAAAGTAATTGGATGCTAAGCTGAGAAGTACCGAATTTGGAGTGTGAAAATATAGAAATTTTCAGCATTCTGTTATAACTTAGTCCATAAGATAAACTTGATGTTTTATTTTTTATGGAATAGAAATCAAATATCAATAATTTTTATAACTTATCTCAATAAACAAAAAGCATGGAATAAGTTTTATTCTGTATATCATTCCTTTATGTTGATACAGAATATTAAGGATAATCATTAACTACTCTGGGCATTTCTTTTTGCAATTGGTACATCATTACAGCTAAAATATGGACCTAACTACATTGATAAAATCGATTAGTAATTTATATTTTATTATTAAAGAGGTTTATGACAATTAAAAAAAATCTCTGTTGAAAATTTATTTTTCTTGTTGACTAATACATTATCAATTCTTTACTGCAAAATAATTTTTCAACTCAAGCTATAGAATTTGTATCATTTGTTCCTTATTTACTGAGATGAATACTACAAACTTAAATTCCTTTGCAAAATTTTGACTAACATTTTAAATCTCATTCAGTTGTGATTTATCAACAACAGAATCACTTAATTTTTAAATAATGTCTATTCTGTGTGTATATTTGTAGAATACATCAATTAGAAATAAATTTCTGTATACAGTTTAGAATTAAAATCGTTAACACTATATGCGTATTGTTGATTCAATTATTTTTTCTTTCGAATTACACGGATCAATTTTAATATAAAGTATTAATTAGTTTTTCTGTTATGAAGATGTTGAACTTTAAAATATGAAAAAACTTCCAACGGTATCTATAGTGTAATTTGTAAATTTATTCAATGACATGATATTAAAGTAATTTATCTGGCAAGAGTTGGTTTCATGTAAGTGATTTTTTTTTTAATAACTTTAAATCAATTTGATGTGTAATAGTTGTTTTATAAGAAAAGAATGAAGAAAATTTTATAACTAATCATATTGATATTATTCTCATACAAATTTTATAAATTTTTAACAAATTGGCAGAAATATGTCCAGAATATAACTATAAAATTTAACTTGCACAGTTGCAAAATACCATACAATCATCTCACGTAACATCCATGATACATTTGGGAAATAGATATTATGCAAACACTATTGTATACTTAGAAAAGCTGTGGTATACTGTAGTATAACTGTAATATATTTGTATTGACTAAATATACAGTAAGTTAAGTAAATGATGCTATATTTGTTGGACCATAACTTTGCTAATTAGTCAAGTTATAGCCCAATCAATCCAGCATCATTTAATGTACACATACAATATTAACTAAAATGTACGCAATTATTCCTGTGTTGTTATTTTTTATGTACTCTAATTTTTTCAAATTGAGGAAATTGAACTTTTTGCAAGATTTTCTGAAACTTTAAATTTTGGAATCTAATTTGGCAATGCTAATTGTACAGGAAACTTTACACTTGGTAGCATGGTTGCTTTGTATATAAACATTAGATCAGTGTTGAGAAGTCCTAAGCTTTCTCCTGTATCATTCACATTTTCCCACCCAATTAGGCAACTTCCTCAAGATTTTTAATGACAAATTTTATGAATTACCAGGATCACAGGCAAATATGTGATTGAATGTTGCTGAATAGAAATTTTGCAGCAAAAAGACTTCGTTTTAAAAATTATGAAAAATTGGTACAACTTTGTCAATATTAATAATTCACTTTAAATATGTACTTAAGAACATTTGACAAAAGTTTTCATATATGAAGACCCCTGAAACTCCTAAATTTTTCATCACGAATCACTTCCAAAGTTTGAGGTTGATATAAGAATTTAAGGAAAATTTCATTAACTAAAACTATAAAATTAAATGAAAAGATTAGTTATTCAAATCATTAAGGAAGAGTGGAAGAAAGTAGAGATATTAAGAAGCAAAAGCTAGTATTTCAAATAAAGAAAATTAAAGACCATTACCTGATTTAGGAAATTAAGCTTATTGAGTGATGTAGAGTTAGAAATGAAAAGATGATTTTGATTACACTTCAAAACAAAAAAAAAATACAAATCAAGAAAATTATCATTTTTGACATAATTCCAGCAACAGTATGATCAAATTTATTGACAAAGATTTATTAGATCCATAATCATTTTTAGAAGAATAAAAGAATAATTTTGTAATCAAATTAATTCAGCTTTATACTTAGAATAATTTTTTTCATGGTTCTAGTGCAGAAAGCTATTGATTGAATGAGAGTGGATTTACTTTTTATAATCCAAATGTTTATTAATACTCTCAATTCTATATTTCAGAAATGTAACTTTTGAATATTGACATTTGACTGCTTGAAATAACTTTGATTTAATGTTGTCTTTATGGTGCTAAGAATTAATATTGGGTTGATGGTTTGAATAAAATCAATAATACTGTTCTAATGATTTGTAGTTTAAGATTTTTATGAAAAACAGTTATCACTTAGAATATAAAGGTTTTATTTCAGTAATAATTTATTAAAAATACTGAAATATTTCATGAACTAATTACGTAAATTTCACAAATTATAGAAATTTGAATGTAAATTTATATATATAATTATATGAACTTAATCATTTATCGCATAAGTTTAACTGTTATTGAATTAATAATGTAATTGTGTGTGTAATTGAGATTCACTTTAAATATATTTATCGTGTATGCTTAAATAGAATAATAGGTGTCAATTTTCAGGAGTAGTGAGAATTGCATGGATGAGTCGCGAGTGGTGATCGTCAGAAGCGTCGTCGTCACGAAAGCGGCATCGTGGCGGCCGTGACCGATAAGTACCAGAATATAGATAAGTTTAACTTGTATCTGAAGATAGAATTATAATTTTTTGAAACAAATTATTTGAAAATTTTAGATAACAATTTTCAGATAATTTTTTTGAAATTAGTGATTTTGCATAAGTTTCGTTAACACACCAAGATGGTGTCAAGAGGTGCCACCGATAATCCTAGAAGAAAATGTAAGTATTATATTGGTTAAGATGATATATTGCTGCATTAACAAATTTTTATGGACAGAAATGTTAAAAAGTTGTAGATAATTATTCTTAGCTCTTCCACAGTATACCAAGTGTAAACTGGAAAATTATAGCTATGTATGAGATATAAAAATGACTCAGATGTTTACAGGCACTAAGGTTTCATCTATTTTAATTTAATAACCAATCTTTCTCCATGTATTTATTTTTATAGAGTAAATTGAATTACAAGTTCTTTGACATCAATACAATCTTTTTCCAGTTTTGCAACATTTAATGTTTAATAACTATTTCTTGATTTGACATGTAAGGCATACAAATTTTTTCTATGTATGTAGTTATAAGCAAGTAGTTTAATAATATAAGCATCCATAAAACATACCTATATACATTGTTTGGAAAGTTGGTGCTGATTTTAAAGTGTGGTAGAAATGTTATGATCATTTGTTAGTATCGGTTTGATTTATTCTGTAGCATATTTTCATACAGTTGAAATTTAAATATTTTTACCATTACATTTTAGTATAAAACAGAGATAGCATCCTTCAAATGCACCATATGTTATAATAGGTTTTGGAAATAATGCAACCACTGTAGCCAAAAAAACAAATTACAAAGCTTTTGTCTCTATCACAGTTATTTATAACCAACTAAGCTTTTCAATGAAAAATTAATAATGACTACATCAAGTTTTAATTGAAAACAACAAATATTTCTTAATTTGTGCAATGCATTGAAAGTATAGGTGATAAATCATTTTCAAAGCTATTGAATTTGTGAATAAGTACAGTGAGTGTACTACTATTCAAAATTTATCAGATTATATTATAACTGTGTGCTTAAGACTTTAATTCGTTACATATACAATTGAATTAGATTATTTGATAGAAAAAAATAAGTTCTGATTTTCAGTAATTGCAGATAAGACAATTGTCACTCCAAAAGTCAATGAAGTCCTAAAACACCTCTAAAAGAATCAGACTTAATTTCATTTGCTTCAAGCAGTTCTTAATAATTGAAAGATAAATATGGTTGGTAATTATTGAAAAAAGAAATTACTATTTTTTTTAATATAAAAGACAATTTTTTCTGAGATTGAATCGTTTGTTTTTAGATCTTATGCTTCGGTCATTTCATTCCCAATATTAATGAAACGTTTCTCAAGGAAAATAACTATTTTAAAAATCTTCATAAAAACCTGATATTTAGATATTTTCTGGTTGTCTGAATTAATGGGTCAAGGTTGCAAAAGAGTGAGGACAATACATTCTTGAGTCAAAATTTATTATAGGGTTATTTTATTTAGTACAAATCAGCACAAACTTTCCAACTAATTTAATATTTTTAATATAGAACTAAAAAAAATATTCATTACACTTAGGCAATATCTAATGTTTATATATACGACAAAATACATTTTAGGAAAATTTATGGTTTTTATATTACATGCTATTCTAACAAAGATTGATGTGAAATAATTTATTAGTTCATCATACACACTAGAATTCTATCTTCATGTATTTTGTGTGTTCTTATTCAGCATTTCTGTTTTAACCGCATTAATTTAAACTTAACATCGCTAACAGTTATTTTTAACTATAAGCATTAAAACGTTTAATTAATGATTTATTAACACGACTAAGAATTAAAATAAGAAATTAATAAATACAGGGTGATTTCAAAAAGAACTGAAACTTCGAAAGAACGTAAAATTCTAAGCCAAAAACTTACAGAATCAGTTACAAAACATGTTTTACCTTGAACAGTCGTTTGGGTTGAAAGCGAATTGCCAAAGATAATGGATCATACGCTATCTTTGCTAAGAGCACTAAACACAATTGGCTTTTGTGCTATTCGGTTCTTATTGGATTTTATTAAGTCCTAAATCCCACAGTTGCGGGTGTTCACTTTACTATCGAAGACAACGTAAGTCTTCCTTAACCCATGCGGAATTTGCACGATTCCCGACTAGCTACCTTTACGTCGGTAATTTTTGCGGCATTGCAAATTTATAAAGATTTTAAGTGCATATGTTTACCTAAAACTGGCCAAATTGGGCTTTTGGCAAATTCGGATTGTGAAATGCCCGTTTCACGACACTCGTAGATTTGGTAATAAGTGAAGAACTTTATTTTGTTATAATTAATGCCGCCATCGATTCTGTAAAACTGATTGCCACTTTGACAGCACACACAAATTAAGTGCTTTTTGAATTACCCTGTACATCATTTATATTCATAGTTTTCAGCAGTAATTCGCACTGTACCAACAGACGTTAGAAGATTTGGACAATGTGGGCGTGTTCGTTACCAAATTGTGGCCTTTACGTGTTTAACCGTTGGTGTTAAATACAGAATTGCAGATAAGTCGACTTTCCGAATTTGATTTTAATAACGAATTACGGGAGATTTTAAATAAACGCTTCTTGCAAATTCTCGTTTCTGAGAAGTTACGTTAAAATGATGGGACGTCAGTTAATTCAAAATGACGCGACAGAAATCTCATTTATGGTTTGCTATGTTGGCATGTCTGGATGCAAGAACTAAATTTGGAAATAATATGTAACGTTAATATCGGATTAAATAAAATATTTTATTAGAGTAATTCGTTTGATTAATACTTCTAATTGAGTAATAACCTAACTTGGTGTGTATCGAGTTGTAGAGCGTTTGTACGAATGGCGATGGAAAAAGGTAAGAGGTGTAATTATAAATGGATGGTGGGAAGGTCTCTATTTATATATAACCTGTGAGGATACACAACTACTTATTCGCGTATACGGGAACTTAATCGGACCAAAGAATCGGTGAGCAATAATAAATATAATAATGGGGTACGGCAAACTCGATACGGAACGTGCAAAATTATGCGGATACGAAAAGGGAGTCAGGGCCAGCCGCTAAAGAAACGGTCCGGGGAAAATAGACTATCCGGAACGTGTTTTTTAATTCTGCCACCCGAGGGCGTATGGCTCGCAGCCATTAAGATACTGTACTGCTAGTCATTATTGTGCAATTTTAGTTTTTCGTTGGCGGCGTACCTTATAAAACCACTTCGAATAGATATTGTGCAGTGTTTGCCTGCCATAATTACCAGTGTGTTCTTTATAAGTGGTTTGAATCCGCAATATATACGAAAACACGATGCATCGAGATTGTCCACGTATTCGACCGTTCCAGTTATTGATACGTTCATTTCCACGTGATGAAAATTTAAGAAGAGAATGGTAACCGGCCATGCATGTACAGTACATCCAACTAGATAAATAACTTTTCCATCATAAGAGACAGGTCGATACAGAATGATTACTTGCAGATAGTTTGTAGGGCTCTACATTTGTCTTAAGGATGCAAGTGTTTTGTGACATCATTGTCACAAAACACTTGTAATAAACATTTTTTGCTAATCATAGACTTTACTTTTAATAATATATTCCAAAGGTGGCATTCTTTCCTGTCATCATTTCACGATTTTATAGTATTGATGAAAATAAATTAGAATTAAGTTTAATGCAAGTCTTTGTTTTGCAGTTTCTACAAACTTGTATTTTTTATATTTTGTGAATATTTTGGACTACTTTTAGTTAAACAGCGATATAAATATTACCTCGTAAATAATAACTGATTAGTGAAATTACAGAATCCAATTATCTTCTAGAGACGAAATAAAAATTAGTTTCAGGTTTTCTTATCTTTTAAAACTGAAATTAAAGTAAAATTCTCATACACGTAGTATGCCTTTTATCTTTAGGTTACAAAAAGTTTAAACTTGTCTAAAAATGATTGAAAATACTCTATAATTTAAAATATAAAAACTTACAATTACTAACAAGGGCGTTATGAACGAATTTCTATTAATAATTCAAAATCAATTATATTCTCAATTCTGCAGTACAGTATCTTAATGGTGGCGCTACAGTACATAAATCTCTGGAAACTTAATATATGCCGTGTAATGGAATTTGCGCAGGCGTCAGTGTCTACAAAAGTCCTTCGCCCCAGATCGAACCAGTATTGGTTTGTGAATATTCTTAAAGGGAGCAGAGTTCGAATCGTCTCCGTATAGAACGGGTGCGTATACATTCGAAATCAAACTGATCCAGGATTACACTTATCGTTTAAATCCCGTAGACAAATGAACTATAGCGATCTGATCGATCTCTATCCGCGTATACAAACCCTATATAGAATTGACCGAATCGCCATCAAACTAATCGAGCGGAGAGTAGGATCGTTTGAATTGGATAAAGAAGATTAAAAGATGACATACATGATTAAAGTCAAGCTGATAGTTGACAGGAAGAAGAATGCGTGCATTCCTAGTTTGCCGTTTTGCGAACAATTTTATTCGCAGTAAATACGATTCGATCCTACTTTTATATTTTCCGCCAACTAACAACGTGATAGAAGCGATCTGTATCACGTGAAAACTACGATCTTGCAGATCGATCCATCCGAAACGAAAAGTATATGCATCCCTACCCTCCGCTCCGATTAGTTTGATCGCGATCCAGTCGATCCTAAACGGCGTTTAGAGATTGATCAGATCGTTATAATTCACTTATATACGGGATTTGAACGATCGGAGTAATCTTGTATCAGTTTGATTCCAAATATAGACGCATCCCTGGAAAGAAACTTCTAGAACAATGCAGTCACATTGTACAAGTAAACAATTTATCTTTTTTTTATTATTATAGTAAGAAATGAAATAATTGATCGAAATGGAATTATTCATTAATAAGATGTAATTTTACAGTTGTTTAATTAAGACGATTTTTTTAATTCATATTTTAATTCTTAGACTCTCTGGGAGGATCCAACGCTCGCATCAGCTCCGTAAGTACGCCACAGGTAAAAAATTAAGATTGGATGAGCTTTAGAATTTAAAATAAATCAATAATCTAAAAATAGGCGGAGGAGACTAATAAATTAATTTCCGTGCGACGACGCGCTCGACGTCACAGATACGCAAAGAAAACACTGGAAACTACGTACTCGGGTTGGTGAAGCACGAACCATCGACTAACTACCGGTGTTATAGAGGAGGAAGACGTGACGGGTAAGTGGTTCGTATCAATAGAATTGTATGCAAAATTCAAAAGATCAATAGATGCAACATTCGTTGATTATAGAGAAGGTTTTCAGCGATTGAAAAGAAAATTTTTGAATAGTGAAAATCCAACCCAAATAATATATTAAAGTACAGTACATAATGGCAGGAACGGGAATTTCAGTCCGGAAGTCAACGTATTGGTGTATGCGTTACGCTTCTCTTCGGTATGTGCGTCGCTACTACGACCGGATATTGGGGGGGTTTGCTATTTTGATATTCTCGGCTAATAGCGAAGAACCGCAGCGCTACGCTCCTATAGCAAAACATTTTAACGCCGAATCAACAATTACGAAATCTACAGCTATGGATTTTCGGAGGAAAGTAAACGTGTATTAGCTTGCTTACAATTTCGCATGTTTAATAAACTCGTTGCTTGTGTTTTTTAATATATAAATTAAATATTTTTAAAATTCAGTTTTTCAAGATATAGACTGTGTCGATGATGAATGTTGAACGTTTCCAGGTGCTTCGCTAATTATACGTAATAATTTTGTAATATAAAAATTGGTTCTTAAGTTTTATATTGCAAAATTCATAAAAATTTCAAATAAAACACAAATTTCGTTATTAATTATTTAAATTGCAACTTTACTCGAGATATTTGGAGATTTCCTGTATAGTAAAACTAGCAGACCCAGCCACGCGTTGTTGTGGCTCAAAATGTATCTATTATAAATTTATAACACTTCCTCATGGGGAGAGGATTTTTCGAAAAATTTCTTCTTAGTGTACATTCTCTCGACGTACCCTATTAAAACGCAATCGAAAAACACAAAAACCCGCATCTAAAATAGTATAATAGAAGCGGAATTCTTTACGGAAAGCCTTAATCCTAACCATCTTCCTTCAGTGGGGTTGAATTTCGACACGTATATAAAAAACGCGCGTATTCGAATGCAGCGTTGTGTCTTTATTTCAAAGGAATCGGTAGGAACAAACGAACATTATATTTTTATTTATATAAATAGATAGATGATGATCCGCTTTAGTTCATTTTCACAGAAAAGCGTAATGCCTGGCAGAAAAGCAAACTTAGGGCGTCGTACTCGTAGCGCCATCTGTTGGACATAAAAGCTTTAGCCTAGATTATATCTTTTAATTTATACGAATGTTTAACAGAATAATATACAGCCTATGTCCACCCTGAGGTTCCATTTTAAATATTGGTGAAAGAATTTTTGAAATCGGATGAGTAGTTTCGGAGATTACTCGCTGCATACAAACTTACATACATACAAACGTTACCTCTTTATAATATTAGTATAGATATCGCGTGTCTTCACAATTCACCATCAATCTTGCATATTAATATTATTGCCTAATTTAATTTAAAATGAAGTAAAATTAACACCCGATAAACTTTTAGTCATTGTTACACATTAATAATAAAATGTTAGGTAATTTTAATTTATTAAATATAATAATAGTGATTAATTATTCGAAAACTGTTGGAATTATATGTTGTTTCATTTTACTTGTTTTTCTACAAATCGAAATATTAATTTCTCTTTATAAACGATGTCTTGGGATGCAGTTCTATGTAACGATGTTTCGTATAATTTGAACTAAATACGGACAATTATAAAGTTTCGATTTAAAGAAAATTTCATTTTAAACGAAATAACTCTGACATGCACATATAAATTTTGTTTGTGAATATATACTTTTTACTACATCGTGTATACGTTTATTTATTTATAATAATGAAAAACTCTTGTAATAAATTCGAAGAGAATTTTGACACGCACACTTATTGTTCTTTGTACTTCTTTCGAAAATAATCAGGGCTGTGGAGTCGCGTAAAAATCTACCGACTCTGACCAGGGGCGGACTCGTTACCGAAAGAGACCCGAAAATTCTGATGTCATCGCATGACCTCAGAATAAATAGAGTTCTAATAAAGATAGAACGTAGAAACTTCTTATTTCAAAACTAAAAGACTCCTCTAAATAATATATAAATATGTATTCGATAATTTTTACTTTTCCGGCAAAGTGTAGCGCTCGGTCAAAAAAATGACCCCTCCCAAATTTTTACATTTTTGGACTCGGAACACCTCGAAATTTCGAGTTAATTAAGCAAAAGATTCGAGGTTTTTTCTATATGTGTGGATGTTAGACTGTGGGGGGCATGATTTTTGTTCAGCCCGTTTGAAGCCTAATAATTTCTATGGTCAAAGTGGTCGGAATCGGAGTCGGATGGTTTAACACAGGAGTTAGTTATTAAGCGTCAAAGTGATTGAATTAAATCGTGTCCCCATACACATTCTAACATCTTAGGCGAGAACATCTTAACGGTTTTACCGTACTATTATAAAATGACAAAAAAAGCTTACTTTGAGGGTAAAGACGAGTTTTATTTTATTTTTTTAAATTTTGAACGCTAATAACGAGTAAAATATTCATTAAGAGATATGACACGCGACCACTTTTATGTCTTCACCCCGTCGACCTTTAATTAAGAACCAAAATTTAATAGTATTAATGCCCCTTTATACGCAAGCTACAGTGCCACGTTTTGTTTCTTAAACCTTACCCATTCCGAGATATTGTTTAATATCTCGGAACAGAAAATAAAGAAATTTAACAAATTAGACACCAACACGCGCGCGAGAATTTTTCCCCTTTATTGACTTTTTTGAGGGGTTCGGGAGGTCTCCAAACGTGTAGATTTGTAAAAAAAAATTGGAGGGTCAAATTTGACACGATTCCAATACTTTTCATTTTTATATACTTAACAAGTTGGTAAGTAAAAAAGAGTCGGAGTCGGATTTTTTGACGACTCCGACTCCGGCTAAAACACCAAAACTCCGACTCCACAGCCCTGAAAATAATTTATAACTTTCAAAAATTTTCGCGGCACACGAGTCGAAAATCACTGTCGAACCTAACCTAACCTAATTTGATTCGTACTCGATATCGGTCATCAAAGCTGGTAATAAGTCTAAATCTCCGAAAATTTCACGGTTAAAAGAATAAATTCCCGTGCACTTAAATCCACTTCGGGCTATTTCCACCCTAGTTTCTTTAGTCGAGGAGAAATCTGCAAGCGCATCAATATCATAATCATAAATCCTAGTTCTAGGATTTCGTCTCGTCCATATTGCACTTGCCGAGCAAATGCAGATTTAAAACGCTCAAAAAATGCCCTATCTAGAGGTTGAAACTCGTGCGTAGTGTGGGCGGCGTAATCGATATACGAATGTGATTCTTACCAACATATTCTATAATGCCAACTCTTCGTGACTAGCGTGCCCAGAGGACGGGATTTCCGTTTGTAGGAGGCGCGTGACGTTTGAAATTGTGCGACCACTGCAAAATGCGTCGCCACTTGCCGCCGTTCCTTGCGTTTGCACCATCCCGGAACCGGCTTTTTGGCACTTCCTATCTCTCGGCTGCTCGTCTTATTGATAACTTGCCTTTTCTGATACATTTAATGACTTCTTTCGTTTTATTTTTGTCCCACTTGCCTCTCTTACTGGTTCTGACCTTAAATTTTGGCTTTTTTGTGCCGGTTCCGTAAATAAAGAAATACATTATCTAGGATAAAAATAACTGCGCAAAAGTTATTTTCTGTTTGTTAAATTTAAAATTTAGAAAGTAGCAGGATTGCTTAGAAATAAGTTCTATTATAATCGTAAGATATATTTAACGGTCGATAACGTAATCAATAAATCCAGTCGAAACACTTACGTTTTGTATGTAATATTCTCCTTTGAAGTTTGATAGGAGAGGATGAAAGCCTGTTGGCCGAAACTAAACGCGCTGTAACGTGTAATTTGCTCGGCACTGGCGTCAATACTAATTTCCGATCGTTCGTACGCGTTGAGGTACACGTTTAGAAGTGATGTGTTCTAGATTGTTCAGTAGTTAGTGTCCGGGGATACCCTCACTTTCCCTAGAGGAGGGAGTTTGCAAAAGTACACTATACGCAACAGGGAGGGAGAGAATCAAAAGTGGCTCGAAACTGCACACGCAATTAATGGACGGACTCAAATAAGTACGATTAAAAACGTTCGCCGAATGCCTACAGAGCAGGAAAGATCACACATATATATATATGCAAATTTGTGTGTGTCTTGTAAAAGCCGACAAAACTATTATGTAAAATAGACTGTTTTGTACTATCAAAACGATGCTCTGTATTTTAGTCGCTATTAATTAATGTATGCGTACTTCTTTCAGGAACTTGGCATACATCACGTACCGTACCACACGATGCGGAACACCGAAATTTATCCCGAACGGCAACTACATTGTGATTGCTGTACATTTTATTAAATTTCTCAGAATCGTTTTAGCAATATTTTCGTCGACAGGCTTCCCCGTTGCAAATAATAAATACTGTCGTCTCGATAAACACATTTTAATTTTATTTAAATAAAATTGTTTTATAAATTTAATTCGTTTCAATGTTGTTTTTATTTTCCAGACACCAAGGATTTAGTTTTCATTTTCTAGATGATGTTAAACAAGTATAAAGAAATATTATATAATAAAAATTAATAAATTAAATAAATAAAGAATAATAGGAACAATTATAATAGTAAACTGGTTTAGAAACAAGCTAATGACATTCCTAATGCAATCGACTCGCTCGACGTCACATTAAGCGGTAAGAGGTGTGCCGAATTGTGTCCATTTCAGTTTTTTGAAAAATGGAAAAATAATTTAATAATTCCTTTAATTATAATATCATAGCAGAAGTCAGAAATTTATAAAAATGGCTTACATTCTCCTGTACAGTCCAACAATCGTTTTCATTACCGATTTTATGTACTCAATTGTGTAATAACTTACAATTATCCGTAAATGATCCATTTACAAAATTTAAAAATATATTCCATTAATAAAATAAATCGGCAACCAGCAGCTCAACTCGAGGTCTATAGACCTTGGCTCGACTTTTCCGGCAACAGTTAAAATTTTGGTGGCGCCATCTGTTATCATATTTTATTTAAAAACTTTTATATTTTTAATTATTATAAAATGACAAAAAGCTTAATTTTCGGGGTAGAGACAGGTTTTATAAAAAATTGTAAATGCTAATAACGAGGAACATCGTTATTAAGTCCGACCCTACGGGAGATATACGCGACCCTATTATCTCCTCGCCTCCTCGACCTTTAACCACCAAAATTTAAAATAACATTAAGGTGATCGATCGTCCTCCTTCGAAATGTGTCCTCCTTTTCGATATTTGAAGACTAATCTGTAAATCTTCGTATTCGATCGATGACGAGTGGATCCGTTGCGTGTGATGCGATGTGACGTGTTTGTATTTGACACGACGATTCGTCCAGGCTCGCTACAATGCGGTGAGGCGCGTGTGCTCCGTAAAAGAGACCTAGAGAGAGAGCGCCAACCCCGAGTGACTTAAGCGAATTTGTTTAATTTTTACCTAAATACGACGCGGCACAAATACGCAGTAGAGATTATTATAGTGTATTATTGTTGCAACGAATAAAATGTTTCTTTTATTTACGATATTTTTTCCTTTAATTTATTTGTGTCTTCCTTTTCATTGTAAAAAGCTGGTTACCTTAACAAGAATAAAAAAGTGAAAGCTATTATTTTAAAATTTTTATATTTTTAATTATTATAAAATGGCAAAAAGCTTAATTTTCGGGGTAGAGACAGGTTTTATAAAAAATTGTAAATGCTAATAACGAGGAACATCGTTATTAAGTCCGACCCTACGGGAGATATACGCGACCCTATTATCTCCTCGCCTCCTCGACCTTTAACCACCAAAATTTAAAATAACATTAAGGTGATCGATCGTCCTCCTTCGAAATGTGTCCTCCTTTTCGATATTTGAAGACTAATCTGTAAATCTTCGTATTCGATCGATGACGAGTGGATCCGTTGCGTGTGATGCGATGTGACGTGTTTGTATTTGACACGACGATTCGTCCAGGCTCGCTACAATGCGGTGAGGCGCGTGTGCTCCGTAAAAGAGACCTAGAGAGAGAGCGCCAACCCCGAGTGACTTAAGCGAATTTGTTTAATTTTTACCTAAATACGACGCGGCACAAATACGCAGTAGAGATTATTATAGTGTATTATTGTTGCAACGAATAAAATGTTTCTTTTATTTACGATATTTTTTCCTTTAATTTATTTGTGTCTTCCTTTTCGTTGTAAAAAGTTAGTCGCATTAAATTAATAACACCCACTAACAGACTAACATCCCTACGTAATGTAATGTCGATATGTGTATATTAAAATTAATTTTTATCTATATATCTATATATAAAAATGGACATGTATGTCCCTATATTTCACTTTTTCGCCAAAACTACACATCGCACGTGAATGGTGTTTGTATGTGGTGGTAGCCCCAAGTCTCCGTTCGTGCACTATGGTGGTTGCGTCTCGATAGCTATAAGGGTGCGGGAGATATGAGGCTGAAAGTGGTTGAAAGTGGCTTTCTATTTCGAATGTTTTGTTCGATTTTTTCGAATTTGTTCGAATTAAATTCGAACATAAAATTCGAATTGGTTCGATTATAGAACGATTGAAAACGTTCCAGAAACGTTGAAATTTGTTCGTTTGACTAAACGTAAAAATTCTCTAATTAGTCTGAAAACGGGGGACCTAATTCTTGCATTCTGTGAAAACGGGTAAGATTAGCTATAACGTAATTATCTTAATCTTCACTATTGTTACTTTTTGCCCAGCGAAGCGGGTCCTTGCAGCTAGTTATTTAATAAAATTATTATACTTTTTCATCTGTAAAATTTTTCTAAAAATCCAGAAAATTTTGCTAAAAAAATTGTAATTTTATGAAATAATATAATAGAATTATGATAAATTTTACACAATATATTTCGATACATTGTATATGTAAAAATCAACATCATTGATTTTGTCTAAATTGCAAAATATCTTCAGTTATCATTAACATAAATTTAGTCAATAGATGGAATCAACTTTAACTGTCATGGGTGCCGCATTTCAATTCGCCTCAGCAGTAGTAACCGGTTTAGCACTCTATGTTATTCTATCTCGGTTCTTCCCTTCCATTCCCCCCTTCTTCGTTACCCACTGCGCCGCTTGACGTTCCGTTTAACAGCCATACGTTATGCTAAGGTAACAAAACTGGAGGGTGGATAGGGGTAAATCTTTTGGTTGGTTTTCTTCATTTCACAGTTTAGTATTTTTCGTAATATTTCTACAATATTAGCAAGTTTTATCTTTAACTTTACCCATAATCCATTATAGGTACCCAGGTACTTATAACCCATTATAATTTTACAAAAAAGAAAACCGAACAGGGGCAAATAGTCCCCAAATAGCATTTTCACACTTTGTACAGAAATAACGTGTGCTAAATAATAAACTCTATTCTCTTTGCCTGTACGATAAGTTCGACACAACAATTTTGCGCGGTTTTCCTAATTTTTAATCTATTTTAATTTTGAAAAAGATTGTTCTCCACTAACAACGAACACGGGAAGAATTAAAAGATTTCTCAATAATATAAAAACATTTGAAAAATTTCCAATGAAATTATTTTTGTCAATATAATTTAAAACTCTTCGCGGTTACATTTTATTTTTTAAAATAATTCTGGCAATTTACGGTTGATTAAATGAAATTCAATGGCTTTATATCCGAATCGTGCCATCTGTATATTTTAGAAGATTCTTATTAATTTCATCCGCCTTATTTTAAATTACTGAAATTCCGGAAACGAGAAACTTTCGAATCATCTTTTAATTAAAAATATTGCATTCAATTTTATACGAGTTTATCATAAAATATCTATTTATTAAAATCAAAACGCAATAAAATATTTTTCAAATTTAAATATTGAAATCGAAAATTCCTGTGAATTCAAACTCGGAGTTCCAGATCATTCTCGATTGAAATCGTGCAAAAGTCGATTTTAAAATCGTTTTCGAATAATTTTCACTAAATAATTCTGTTAAAAATAAATTGAGATTATGGGCAAAAATAGAAAAAGAAAGCACTCTTCTGACTGTTACGTTACGGAGAGCAAAAGGAGACGAAACAAAGGAAGACGGAAGGCGAAAAAGGAAAAGATGAAAATAAAACCGAAAAAAACGAAATTAAATCTACGAAGGAAGCGAAAACAGACAAAAGCGATAAGAAAGGGGAAACCGAATGACACAGAGAATAAGAACATAAAACAAAAAATGTTAATTAATTAAGGAAGTAAAATTTTGCATCGTAGTCAAACGTAGAGATTTGAAAAAGAAAAATCGACCTAGATCAAAGGGTAGAAGTATTTCAAGGAAACTCTCCGTTGTTGTGTGTGTAAAACATCTAAGAGAAAATTAAGTAAGAAGAGAGGAAAAAAGAAGAAAGATCGGCCAAAACGAAATTTGGTACACAGGGTACGTCATGAAAACGCACACTAAGAAGGGATTTTTCGAAAATTCCTCCGCGAGGGGAGAGGGAAAAAGCATTAAGGCTTAACCTTAAGAAGGGCTTCTACCAGTGGCGTGCCGTGAGATTTGATGATAGGGAAGCTGTGTTTCTGTAAGAAGTCGACATCCGGGGGCAATCGGTCAATCGCGCGTCAGTGACGATCTAGGGTCCATTCGTATCGTTTATTTGATAAGCCAGTAAAAACCGTACACTTCTCTAAATGCATTTTTAATATCACAATTACATTCCGAATCGCTAGCCACGATATAAGGGCTACAATTAAAAATAAAATAATAAAAACTTACTCGGTGAAATAAAATGTGTGGTGGACGTATCGGTACATACCCGGTACAAAATATTCTTCAATTGTGCGAATATACTTTTAAAAGAGATTATAATTAAATATAGCTTTGTAAAGAAACGTACATAAAAATATAAAATATTCTTTACTTTTTAAATCTTACAACAACGCGCTTAGTCAAATAACTCCCTACGAGTGGCTAATGAATGGAATCAGAGACGGTTGCAGTGCGTGCGACTGCCAAATCCCCGGGTGCCGATACCGGTCAATGTCAAATATCTCTTTTGTCGCATCACTAGTATATCCCAAAGGACGCGACGGGGCTGTTGTAGATTTTAAAACGTTTCTCACCATAGCTAAATTTGCTAAACTTAATAGTCGTTTGTTTTCTAACTAATTCGTTTTAGTACCAAGTGCCCTCAGAAATTTCCAAAATTTACAACTTTTCGGTCACTCTCGTCGAACTGGAAAAATTTCTGTCTTTATTACATTAATAATACGAAGAAATCGGTCTCCACCGTACTCGGCTAGAGACGGGTCGGGTTAAGCTTTTATTTAAGTAAAATTTCGGCTCTTTCGTCCGGGTTTCGTTTACGTCCCCAATTCTCTAATCGCTTAATTATTTAACTACTTCTTAAGTAGAAGTAAGTCGAAACCGGTTACTTTGTACTCGAATATTCGTAGTCTCGGGAAAAAAGTGGAAAGATAAATTTTTACGACAAACGGATACGTAAATCGTAAATTTAAGGAAAATAAATTCTAGAGCTTTTCCTGTACCTCGCGCGTCTCTCTCGTTCGTTAAATTTAGTTGTAAATGACGCTGTCGAAGTAACGGTTAATTTTTTAACATTGTACAAGAATTGTACACGTTTTTTTCTACATTCCCTTAAAGATGGGATATACGAAATCGCCGGTTTAACATCGAAATCCGTGAGTAATATAAAATCGGAGAGCGGAATAAATATATCAAATATTTTAATGGATTTTTTTTACTCCCGTCAAATATACAGAACTATCGTAAAAACGTACCGGTAAATTTTTGCTCCAGGCGCAATGATTTTACTGCGCCTGGAGCAAATTTTACTAATTTGCTCCAGGCGCAATGATAAAACGATTCTTGGACCAAGTGAACTCTAACCAACATGGCTTAAAACTTAACCTGGAGCAAATTAGTAACAAGGAACTACACTTCTTGGACGTTAGCATTGAATTTAAGAATGGAACTTTATGCACGAAGGTCTACATCAAGCCCACGCATGATCCGATGTATATTCCGGCAAATTCTAATGACCCAACGGTTTATAAACTATCCGCATTTAGGGCGCTAATCAGAAGAGCGTTTCTCTATTGCTCAAATGTAATGGACACGATGAATGAGCTGTGTAGGATCAAAAAAGTTGCAAAAGAGTTAGGGTTTGGAACAAGATCTATAGAGCGTTTAATAGAAGCGTACGTAAAACCTAGGAGCAGCTCTAAGAAGAAACCGGAGGCTGGGGGTAACTTCGCAAAGTTTACGTATAATAAATGTCTCTTCCCGATTATGAAGCAAATAGCGAGACACAAAAACGCCAGTATAATATGTAAAAGGGCCCCCACAGTGTATAGGTTGATTAGAAATGACAAAGAAAAAATTGATGATAATGAACAGGCAGGAGTATATGCAATTCCCTACAAAAGTGACCAGTTGGGAATCGTTAAGGACTACGTTGGGGTCACTAATAGAAACCTTGGGGTGAGGATTAAGGAGCACCGATACGATGTCGCAAAAAACAAGTGTACAACAGCATTATCCAAAATGGCGCAAGCGGATGGTTCTGTTGTTAAATGGAAGGATGCCAAAATTCTTGCAAAAGTACGCTCGCCAACGTTGTCATCCATAACTGAGAAATGCGAAATTTACAGAGCGAGTTTGGCTGACAGATGTTTAAATTATAAGGATGCGACGGTATTACCATCATCCTGGAAATACATAAGAAGTAACACGCGTAATAATGCGTCTGCCGTGACTCAATAGATATCTGGGTTAATGTATAAGTTATTGTTTCTTAGTGTTTGCGGCCAATCACCGTATTTTATTTTCATTTTTTTGTGTTATTTTGGTTTTTTATTATTTATTGTTTTATTTTGGTTATGCTTATTCTATTAGTTTAATTTAAACGTATGTTCTAATTTGGTTTAATTTTCAACGTGTTCGATGTTATATTAGAGTCGAACAACGGTAACCTGAAGATGGCCCATAAATTGGGCCGAAAACGTTAGTTTTGTGTAATAAATATATGTTTCTCAGCAATAAGGTATGTTGGATGTATCTAGTATATTGCTTAAGAGGCTGAGTCTGAGTAAGTGGTGAATATTTTTTCATTTAGAAGTTACTCTTGACACACAAGGCTTTAACTAAATAGGTTTCAAAATAAAAAGCTTTGTCAACGGTTCGTATAATAAAGTACGAGGATAAAATTATTTAATTTCGAAATGCAAAATTAGAGAAGAAATTTGGTGATATTTATTAAAATAAGACTATATTTAGTTTTCTATATTTGCACGCACTTTTACATTACACAAACTGCAAACAGGAACTCAGATTAAGCATTTTTATAAACTCAAATTAGATGAAAAGAAAACCATTCTGACAAACTTTACATCTTATGTAAAGTAAACCTTCAAAAGTATATTTTTGTGAAATATACTCCAAAATATTCACAAACCGTAGGGGATAAAAGTAAAAAAAATTCAAATTCCAAATTTAATATTTGTTCGTAATATAAACAAAAATATGATCTGGGTCACAAGGTTAACCACCAAAATGTAATATCATCGATCCCCCTAATACACAAACCTCCCGGCAAAACTTCAGAAATTTTCGACAAAAAGCACGGGAGTTATTAAACTTCAAACAGAAATTACCCCGAGTTTTTTTTTGAGTTTTTTTTTTTTTTTTTTGCATTTCTCGACATTTCATGGTGTCTTAAGTGTAAAAATGTAAAAATCTTGGAGGGGTTATTTTTTGACCCACGGCCATACTTTCCCTCCGTTATATATTGCTAAATACAACAGAGGGAAAGTAAAAAAAAAATCGAAGTAACCATCGACATCCAACGAAGGACTCGGACGCCACCTGACGTCGATTTTAGTAAAAAAAAACTGGTCACTGCGCTTGCTTACTGTGGGTGTTGTTTGAAGAGTCGACTTTAGCTTTCAATTATAGAGTTTGAGAAAGTTGGCGATCCTTAATGGAAGACAGAATATTAATAATTATATTATATTCGTATCGATAACGTAGGATTATCCTACGGCATTTGGCTTAGGTAAGAGATGTCAAAAGTAAAAAAAATCAACGTCAAGATTTAAGCCTAATATTAGTCCTACGGATTAAAGCAGAAGATAAAAAAAACTGGGTTTTGATCTAATACACAGATCGATAAAGAATAAATGTGGCCCGACCATGATACGAATAAGTGCAAAGATGTCGATAAATATCAGACTTAATCCTCTTAAGTGCAAATCAAGTGTATAATATAGGGCCCTATATATATTATATATAGATATATATAGTTCTGTCTTTGATTTTTGTTTTTGGAAATGTTTGGTACGTCAAGTCGAGATACCGATCATCAGTTTTATGACTTCGAAAATGAAGAAAATGCAGCTAAATGGAAAGGTTTACTTGTATCAGCTTTGCAAAAGGTAAGGATTTTTATAACAAAAATTACATATTCACTGAGTTTTTCACAAAATAACACATACACACAATAACTTTTTGTTTAAAAATGCTCTTGAAGTAAGTTGTCTTTTTATTAAATCCTTGTTAAATGTTCTTGAAGCTGGAAATTTAAGAGTCGAATAAAAACTACTACTTCGGATATTGGCCGGACCCGGGGCTCGTGCGAGGCTTGGAAGTACGGCCGGTCCCTTTGGCCGCTTGTTTATTCGAACGAGTAGAATGGATAAACGGCTAAAGGGACCGGCCGTATAAAAAGCGATCTTAAAGATTTTGGGTTTTATTGGTGAAACCGACATTAGTTTTATAGAGGTGGGGCCCGCCGTAATGGTTTCCGAGTTTTCTCCGGACGGGGGACGAGTCCCGGCTCGCTTCCCTCTTGTCGGCCTCGGTGTGTCTTTAAGCTTTGGAATTAAGTTGCAAAATAAACTGTTTAAACTGCCGGTGTTAGAGCTTTTCTGAAGTTTTTTTCTTTTAAATGGTTAAGGAATTGTATTTGAAATGCTTTCCGAACTACTTCCTGTAATTTATTGGTATGTGTTTTGTGATTGAGCTTGTCGATGATGATTCTATTTCCCGTTATTAAAAAATTCCGATGATTTGTTTCAATTATATTACTAAAGAAATTAGTTGTGTATAGAAATTTATTTTATTTGCATTAAGAACTCTTGCTTCTTGATTTACTGTCGGTTGTTTTAAACGTTTGAATAAGTTGCCGTTTGTTGATTCTTCGGTTGTCAAAAACATTTAAACTGTAAATAAAATAAATTAATTTCGGTCTTAAAATTTATATTTTTGAATTCTATAATTTGAATTTTAATAAAATATATTACAGTATAGTACAAATGTTTTGGTAGTTGTCATGCTTTCTAGTCAAAATAAGATTATTTGACAATTTTCAATATTGCGAAATTTTTGAGATATAAACATTTTAAAATTTAGTAAAAGAAAAAACTCATAAAATACTGATTTTATTCTATAAGTTATTCTTTTATTTTTCTATTTTTTCTAAATTTTTTCTCCTGGTTCTCTCTTATACATCAGCTTTATATATATAATTTTTTTAGAATATTATTTAATTATCTAACAGTTTTTAACATTTTGATCTTCTGAAGAATATTTTTCCTACTTATGTAAGCATAACTTATGTAAAAAATATAACAACAATTTTTAATAATTTTTATGCAAGTATTTTTTATTGTCTTAACAAAAACTGATTGAATATAGTTTTACTTCATTACTTTAGTTATGTTGAAATTCTTTAATATTTCTGTATATTAGAAAGACATTAACAAATGTTATTGATAGCTATAACTAGATTAAATTTTATTTTATAATTATTCTAAGCATTTGCTTTTTTTAAATTCAAATGAAATAAAACATAATTTTTTCTATACATTATAGAATTTATATTGCCAAATAATTTACTAAATTATCCATCAGTCTATTTATAACTAATAAATAATTAAATACAAATCAATTTTGCTAGAGATTTAATTATTCTGCCATTTTATTATAATTTTAATAACTAGAAAAATATACTGGGTGATCCAAAAATGACTTTACAACTTTGAAAGCATATAGAATTTTAATCAGAACTGGTTGAGGCATTAATTTACAGTGAAACACGAAAGTTTTATCACAAACAGTTATTTTAATTTGATGTGAATGCCATTAGTGATACAGAATAAATCCCCTAAAATTTGTTTCTTGCCAAACTTGAAACAGCATATTCTATCATTTTTGAACTGTAATGACAATTTAAATTTTGAGCTGCAATGAAATAATAAATATGAAATAAACACTAGATCTTTAATGAACTCCAGAAGCAAAATTCAAGAGGTGTCAAATCTGGGAAACGAGGTTGTCTTGCTATTGGCTCTATTTGATCAATCGACTGACCTGGAAAATGTTTATTGAGGAAATCCCAGACATCTGTGTAATAGTCTTGCTGAAATTACACATCTTTATGCCATCATTTAACCAGGGATGCACAACCTTTTGTGAAGAAGGGCCAAATTAGGATTAAGTTTACTGACTGGGGGCCCCAGACCTCCAAGCGATTAATGCAATGGCTGAGATTGGATGCTGGTGGTAATCTTCTTGATGTCTGGTGTAATAGCAGATGTTGAAACAACCAGCAGATTTTCCAAATTCTCTTTGGTTAACCTGTTCCGTGTTTTGCACTTGTTTAAATTCATAAGCGAAAACGCTTATTTGCATACATAGGTACTGCCAAACATGCTTGCACAAAATCGAGCATTGTCTTTCAGTTTTGGAAATGATGTATCTGGCAGTTCTTTGTCGAATGTGAGGAGATTAGAATTTTTGAACTGTGATTTCAATTCATCACTGCACTGGATGTCTATGAACTCAAGTTGGACATCTGGAGGGGCGTCTTCCACTTTCACATCAAATGGAGTTGAAAAAAGTTGCAGGTTTGTTTTTGGAAATGTTTGGTACGTCAAGTCGAGATACCGATCATCAGTTTTATGACTTCGAAAATGAAGAAAATGCAGCTAAATGGAAAGGTTTACTTGTATCAGCTTTGCAAAAGGTAAGGATTTTTATAACAAAAATTACATATTCACTGAGTTTTTCACAAAATAACACATACACACAATAACTTTTTGTTTAAAAATGCTCTTGAAGTAAGTTGTCTTTTTATTAAATCCTTGTTAAATGTTCTTGAAGCTGGAAATTTAAGAGTCGAATAAAAACTACTACTTCGGATATTGGCCGGACCCGGGGCTCGTGCGAGGCTTGGAAGTACGGCCGGTCCCTTTGGCCGCTTGTTTATTCGAACGAGTAGAATGGATAAACGGCTAAAGGGACCGGCCGTATAAAAAGCGATCTTAAAGATTTTGGGTTTTATTGGTGAAACCGACATTAGTTTTATAGAGGTGGGGCCCGCCGTAATGGTTTCCGAGTTTTCTCCGGACGGGGGACGAGTCCCGGCTCGCTTCCCTCTTGTCGGCCTCGGTGTGTCTTTAAGCTTTGGAATTAAGTTGCAAAATAAACTGTTTAAACTGCCGGTGTTAGAGCTTTTCTGAAGTTTTTTTCTTTTAAATGGTTAAGGAATTGTATTTGAAATGCTTTCCGAACTACTTCCTGTAATTTATTGGTATGTGTTTTGTGATTGAGCTTGTCGATGATGATTCTATTTCCCGTTATTAAAAAATTCCGATGATTTGTTTCAATTATATTACTAAAGAAATTAGTTGTGTATAGAAATTTATTTTATTTGCATTAAGAACTCTTGCTTCTTGATTTACTGTCGGTTGTTTTAAACGTTTGAATAAGTTGCCGTTTGTTGATTCTTCGGTTGTCAAAAACATTTAAACTGTAAATAAAATAAATTAATTTCGGTCTTAAAATTTATATTTTTGAATTCTATAATTTGAATTTTAATAAAATATATTACAGTATAGTACAAATGTTTTGGTAGTTGTCATGCTTTCTAGTCAAAATAAGATTATTTGACAATTTTCAATATTGCGAAATTTTTGAGATATAAACATTTTAAAATTTAGTAAAAGAAAAAACTCATAAAATACTGATTTTATTCTATAAGTTATTCTTTTATTTTTCTATTTTTTCTAAATTTTTTCTCCTGGTTCTCTCTTATACATCAGCTTTATATATATAATTTTTTTAGAATATTATTTAATTATCTAACAGTTTTTAACATTTTGATCTTCTGAAGAATATTTTTCCTACTTATGTAAGCATAACTTATGTAAAAAATATAACAACAATTTTTAATAATTTTTATGCAAGTATTTTTTATTGTCTTAACAAAAACTGATTGAATATAGTTTTACTTCATTACTTTAGTTATGTTGAAATTCTTTAATATTTCTGTATATTAGAAAGACATTAACAAATGTTATTGATAGCTATAACTAGATTAAATTTTATTTTATAATTATTCTAAGCATTTGCTTTTTTTAAATTCAAATGAAATAAAACATAATTTTTTCTATACATTATAGAATTTATATTGCCAAATAATTTACTAAATTATCCATCAGTCTATTTATAACTAATAAATAATTAAATACAAATCAATTTTGCTAGAGATTTAATTATTCTGCCATTTTATTATAATTTTAATAACTAGAAAAATATACTGGGTGATCCAAAAATGACTTTACAACTTTGAAAGCATATAGAATTTTAATCAGAACTGGTTGAGGCATTAATTTACAGTGAAACACGAAAGTTTTATCACAAACAGTTATTTTAATTTGATGTGAATGCCATTAGTGATACAGAATAAATCCCCTAAAATTTGTTTCTTGCCAAACTTGAAACAGCATATTCTATCATTTTTGAACTGTAATGACAATTTAAATTTTGAGCTGCAATGAAATAATAAATATGAAATAAACACTAGATCTTTAATGAACTCCAGAAGCAAAATTCAAGAGGTGTCAAATCTGGGAAACGAGGTTGTCTTGCTATTGGCTCTATTTGATCAATCGACTGACCTGGAAAATGTTTATTGAGGAAATCCCAGACATCTGTGTAATAGTCTTGCTGAAATTACACATCTTTATGCCATCATTTAACCAGGGATGCACAACCTTTTGTGAAGAAGGGCCAAATTAGGATTAAGTTTACTGACTGGGGGCCCCAGACCTCCAAGCGATTAATGCAATGGCTGAGATTGGATGCTGGTGGTAATCTTCTTGATGTCTGGTGTAATAGCAGATGTTGAAACAACCAGCAGATTTTCCAAATTCTCTTTGGTTAACCTGTTCCGTGTTTTGCACTTGTTTAAATTCATAAGCGAAAACGCTTATTTGCATACATAGGTACTGCCAAACATGCTTGCACAAAATCGAGCATTGTCTTTCAGTTTTGGAAATGATGTATCTGGCAGTTCTTTGTCGAATGTGAGGAGATTAGAATTTTTGAACTGTGATTTCAATTCATCACTGCACTGGATGTCTATGAACTCAAGTNTAGTATTCACCCTACTATAAACCCATCGCCTCCCGAGACTTCTATGAGAACGTCCCGGGAAATCCAACTCCAGCTGTGATCAAGGTCATCCAGCTGTTTAAACAATGACTCATCAGCGTCAGATTTCACAGAAAGACAAGACAAAGGAACATAAAATCTGAAGCTTTTTCTTCAGAATTAATGCGTTTCTTTAGTTTTTTCAGTTTTAAGTATTTTTTATGTTTAATTACATTAATATCAAAAATTGCTAGAGTCCCAAGGAGTTAACTGCTTTCCCTATGACTTTTTCTCAAGAAAAAATTTTTCTAATTCATTTATTTTATCATTAGGTATTATTATAATAATAGACAGATGTCATCGTTTCTCGAAATACAATATCTTTTTTATTTCGCTGTCCATAGCCCGACACGTGTTCCGCAGCCATCTTGTATTTTCTCACACGCATGGGATTGTGGGATCCCTCGTATGACTGGACTTAGTTTCAAGAACTCTCTTGAGTCGATCGCGATCAAGGCTGCGCACACACTAGGCGTTTAAAAACGCCTAGTGTGTATGCGCGTTTTAAAGAACCAAGAGTTCTACATAGGCGTACATACTCAAACGTGCGCTTTTGGCCAAGCACGCGTTAAACGCGTGTTTATAGATTTTTCTTAAAACGCGCGTTTTTCGGGCGCTTTAGTAGAACTCTTGGTTCTTTAAAACGCGCGTTTAAAAACGCCTAGTGTGTACGCAGCCTAAATCTCGTTTCAGTCGAGATTGAAACGGTCGATGGAGGTTATATGCGAACGGCGTACAAGGGGAACATAGCGAACGGGGTATAAGGCTCTAGTTTAGTAGTGTTACAGAGTATAATACGTATATTTTAATATATTTTTTAAAAGAAACAAAACCGCTGAGAAATGTTACGTGTGTTTAAAGGGTTCGGAAAACTTTGAAAATGTTAACAACAGGTTCGGCCGAACCTGTGCGAACCCGCTGAATATCACCACTGTGAATAAGCGTCTTTTCAGAAAAGATTGATTCAAATTCGACTATACCAATCAGAATCTAGAATGTAAACAAATGCTAAAAATTCGTTATTTTCATGGTTTTTCAGCGCTATTTTCACTTAAGTTTTCCGAAGCATAAAATTGAAGATTTCTCGCCAAAATAGAAACTTCCTAATAACATCGGAAATGACGTTCTAACATCATTTTATTCTATTTGATTCTTCAAAAAATCGTTATAATACTATGTATTAGACTTAAAATATTCGATATCTAAACCAGAAAGTGTTAGCTAGAAATAGACTTATTTATAGAACAACTCCCCATTTCTCACTTTGGGGAAACTTATAAAACAGTTGAGTGTTAATGACTTTGTGAAAGGGAAAAGTTCTACACTTAGAAACTTGGAAAGAAGGGATTTGGCCTGTACCGTCCGGAGGGCCGCATAAACATTGATAAGGGGCCGTATGTGGCCCGCGGGCCGCAGGTTGTGCACCCCTGATTTAACTGTAGAATGAAAGAATTTTTCAACGTATCCAGATACATGATATAGATGGAAAACCAAGGGATCATCCATTTTATCTTTGCTAAGAACTTAAAACACATTTACTTTTGGACTGTTACAAACATTCAGTTGTTTGTGGATTTTTAAAGCCTTAAATCCTGCAGCTGTGAGTGTTCATTTTAGGTTGTTTCAAAACAAAAAGGTGTTTTATTTCTGTTTATTGATTTGCTGAGCACTTTATGATATTGTTCATTTTACCATTGAAATGAAATGTTGACTCATCACTGAAGATAATATTATGTTGTCCAGGAATGTCTTATCGTCCTGAAATTGATGCAGTGTTTCTGCACTACAGCTCTATGTGAGACAAACTTTGTGTTTTGCTATAAATTAATGCGGTAATTGATTATTTAAATCTTCCAATTAAAATTCTAAAATCCTTTTTGAACTAATAAACTTCACTTCTAATACTGGAGGTAATATAATTCTCTCCACTTGAATAAAAAAAAAACCTTTCAATCTCCAGTGTTATTCTTCTTGGCAAATGTTTTCAACCCTACCAGGGTCTTCTTCAGGCCACTGTTATAATAAATTCAAACAGTACAAAATCGAACAGGAACCGAATAAATGCGATTCAAATCCTAGAACGTCAACGTTAATGTCAAAAATAACAAGAGTTTGCCAAGAAGAATAACACTGGAGATTGAAAGGTTTTTATTTAAGTGGAGAGAATCCTTTTTGAATTTTAATCTATAGTATATTATCATTTATTGTTGCTATAAATATTTAAATGAATTGTTTCAGTTATTCTTCTTCTTAGTTTCAGTGAGGTTATACAGTAGAGCAGTGGTTCCCAATTAGTTTTTCCTGCGTACCACTTTAAGAAAGAGCTCAAACTCGCGTACCCCTTATAGCAGAAATTCATATTAAGCCATACTAATATTATAAATTCGAAGGTAATTATGTCTGTCTGTCACCTTTTCACGTCTAAACCACTGAACAGGTTTTAATAAAATTTGGCACAGAGATAGCTTACATGTTGGAGATTAACATGGGCTACATTTTACTGCGAGAAAATATCTTACTCCCACGAGAAAATTCCATATAATGCGGGCGAAGCCGTGGGTAGACAACTAGTGATAAATAAAAAAGTTCTTTTTACATTTATTACTTTTAAAATACAATTCTAATAATAGTGAAAATAACATAAGGTTATTTAATTTTGATGTTACAAATGTGCACGATTTTCTTTGCACAACTTTGCAAAATCTGGTTGCTTTTTGATCAGCTTTGGTCTCGAGTCATCTTCGAGTTTAAGTCGGTTACGATGTTTAGTTTTCATGTTTGTCATGGCCGAAAATCCGCTCTCGCAGAGGTACGTTGTGCAAAATGGCGGTAAATATTTTATTGCCACTTCGCTGACATAATAATAATGATAATTGTACAATTAATACAATTTGTGTTAATTGTACAATTTTTGTTTCTTGCGTAAAAATTTCATTTAGGTATTGTCACAAATGCATTTTTTTAATGAAATTTCGAGATTATTTTTAGTTATAAATAAACGAATTTGTGCATTCGACATCATTTTGTAAATTGCCGAATTTTTGATGGTCCATCCATTATTTTTTTTATTGCTTCATCTCATGCATTTCAATTTTAAATCGACCGATTTTAGATTGCCGCGCGTACCCCTTCACGCAATTTCGCGTACCCCCAGGGATACGCGTACCACTAATTGGGAACCACTGCAGTAGAGCATTGATTATCCAACCCCCGATTAACCGTCACATCGGTTAACCGACTGTTCTAGTCGGCAAATTTCAAATGTCTGCTAGTGATGTGGCGCTACAATATTTGGCTATGTCTTGGCTACTTTAATATTATTTTTGTTAAATTTTTGCATGTTTTAGCTGGCAACACTGGCTCAACCATTGAAGGAAGGCCTTAATTTCTAATTATGAGTGGTGGTTTGTTTTGTGAGCAATAAAATAATTTTTAACGATACAATAGCAACGATTATTATTTAAAAAAAAAATTTGTTAAGCTTAACATCAATGAAAATTCAATGCGAAATTGGTTAATAGCGATATACTAATATACTAATTACGTGGGATATCTATATATATAACCCATTCAAAGTGTCTGTCTGTCCTGTAACCGTTTGATAACGGACACTAGAGGTGCCCCTATCGTGTGTCATATTTCAAACATTCAAATTAACAATTTTAATTCTTATTTAAATTAACAATATGAATTATTATTATTCATTTGGCCCATAAATTATTATTTGGTCAATATAACAATATAAATAATTCAGTATATTTGTAATAAGAATTTATTATTTCAGAGGCTTATATCTCGTGAAGGATCGCGAGTAGGGGTATGGTTCCTTTGACTTTATTGTTCGCACAGGGGCTACAGTTTGGGGGGGGTCGCCACCTCTTCATTCGGAGGGTAAATCTTACCATTGGGACTTTAACAGAGCTGTACAGCATATTGATAGGAACAAAAAAGTCAAAGGAACCGTGCCTCATGGAAATTTGTAAAGAACGCCCACTAGGGGGCGTCCCGGGCTACTAGTACTAATATACTATACTAATAATGTATTTTTTTCGGTTATCCGATTTTTTCAGTTATCCGACCAACCTGAGTCCCCAATTGAGTCGGATAATCAATGCTCTACTGTAGTTTGAATACTAATAAGAATACTATATAGTTTGATTTGTTAAAACAAACTGGAGAATAACTTATCTCAAACAATTAGCTTTTAGTAATGGAGTGAATGAAAGATTAGTTGTTTAAAAATGTTATATTTGATAATTTCTATAAATGAAGTTTAATGACATTAAAATAATAGTATATATATTAGTGACTCATGCTTTAAAATACATGCTAAGTTTTCAATATTTTATTATAATATAATGATGATCAAGTCAATAAAAGTTTTTTATTTGACTAAATGACTTTGCATTTAGTGCTGTGTTTACAGATATGGACATTAGAGAACTGATGAAATATTTTAGTCCAGTACTTACATTTCAATAAACAAATTACTAATCACATTTGTTGGTGATTATGAATAATTTATTCAAATTAGTAGCATATTTTCTTTATCTCAACTTTGGAATCTTTTATATTCTGGTCTTTTTGAGTGAAATTATTTTTTAATACTAAATAATAATTAATTTTAAATTATTTAAGAACATATTTAAGTAATATCAAAGTTATTATGTATATGATTTTCCATTAAATTTTATTTTCATGAATTAAATTTTATGAGTAAATAAATAGTTTTTTAAACATATTTTAAATTATTTGCAGTTATGTCTGTGTTTATATATTACCAACAATTTTAGAAAGTTATACATTTAACATAAAACATCATATATTTTAATTTTCTTTGTTTTTTCTGTTATAATAAAATCAATGGCAATTACTTGAATGTGTTAAAAAGAAAGATTAACAAAAATATAATAAATAATATAGTTAATTAAACTATCCACTTGATATACAGTAGATCCCCCTATAAGACGGTAGATACGTTCCGTTCTTTATGAATCCGATTTTGTAGGAATCACAGTCCAATACGTGTGAAGTTTACGGACTACGGCTGTTTGAAAGGTTTTCTTCCATAAAATTAATCGATTCTAGACTAATCCGACTCAACATTTCCAAAATACGTATATTTTTTTTGGAAATAATCCGTATAAACTACGCTATAAACAAAAAATTGTAGGATTACTTACTGAGTGTGCACCGTTTGACTACGCCCGTTACTAAAGCTTGTTTTCATCGCAGAACAGCGCATCAAATGGCGGCTGCGATTTCTGATATTATTTTTCTGCGAAAACTTCGTTGACCTTTGGAGACATCATTAATATAAATAATTTTTATGGTCGTTGAATAAGAAATGTTTCTTTCACAAGAAATGTATAAAATTACAGTGCTGTATTAGACTTACGGTACCTAATTTACATACTGTACAGACGATAGTTAGCCTAAACTGTTTGTAGCACCACTAGACAGCGAAAAATATATATATAATTATAATAAAGTTACAATAAATTAAGTTAATATATAATTATATATACAGTACCTAATTTATATATAATTAATTGTACAGACGATACTAAACTCAATTTACCCGCCGTCTGTAGCGTGGCGCTACGGACGGCGGGAAAGTAGTTCGGCTGCCCGATGACGTTTTATGTAATTATAGGAGTTTTTTTACCGTTGTGTATGGATACTGCCACAATTTTTTCGCCGTCTTATAGGAATCGTAACTATAGGAAACAGTTTTATAGGGGGGATACCTGTGGGGTCTTGTGACTCACATCAGTATAAAGTTACAGCCTATAATGCCTTAATTAGGAGAGCGTACACTCACTTTTCCACTCAACAAGCTCTCCACACTGAACTGAGACCTACTCATCACATAGCCACTGACCATGGGTACCACAAGCTCAGCCGTAAATTAATTGACAGATTTCACCGCATCTTAAGATGCACTCCAAGTCCACTCCCATGACGAAGACCAACCTGATGATGAAGAAAGAATCCTAGTCATATCTCAAGTCACTATACTGTATACTGAGAAAGCTAAGAAGCACCACATTTGCATTGCATACAGATGTCCAACCAAATTTGACATCTTTCGTAATGGAAAGGACTTTTCCAACCAGGACAGACTCCCCGGAGTGTACAGCATTCCAATTAAAGATCACAGATGCGATAGAAATTCATCTACATCAGCTCTATGAAATGCTTCTTGGGAGTTAGAATGAAAGAGCACATCACTGACATACAGCATGTGAGGACCACCACTGCTTTTGCTGTTTACACCAGTGATTCAGACATAGAGCTGGATTTTAACCAGGCAAGAGTCATCCTCACCTCACCACACACAGAACATCTAAGGTGGTTGGAGGCCATTTATATCTAAAGATCTAGCCTCAACAACACTTATATCAACCACAAAGAGGAATTAACTGTGTCCATAGCATGGTAAGTGCTAATGGACAAAGACCTATAATTCTTGTCAATTGCTATCTGCTAGAGTGCACATGTCCAGTGGGACGTCATCAAGAAATACATATTTGAATTTCAAATCATGTTTTTATTTAATTGCATTCTATCGGAAATTCACCTTCAGCTGAAGAAGAACCATTTATGGTTTGAAAACGTTTGTGGAATTTTTTTTTTTTAGGCAAAATGCATTTGGAGTTTGTTAATTATACAATAAAGTCGCTGGTAATATGAAAGTCTAATTTATTTCTTGTCACTTGCTTGCGTTTGTTGATCTGTAAAATCCTCAAAGTTGGAAGTAGATAGAGTGTACTTTTTACTTGGTTTTAACTGAAGATAATGTTTTTTTTTTTTTTTTTGTTGTTATTTGAGTTTCACACTGGTAACAGGCTTTGAGGTATGTAAATAATATCACTCTGGTGTTGGTTAGTGTTGATTTGTAAAAATTTATTTACTCACTGTAACATTTACAGATTATGATCTTTCTCTGTGACAGTTTGTTAAAATATGAGTTAAATCAATATCTAATAGTCAAACTGATTTTACATCAACATTTGTTTACCTCTGAAATCAGCACTAAATCGAAGGATCTCAAGCAGTAAAAAAATATAATAATGAGATTGCTGCACAAATTTGAGTTTGAGAGTTTAAAAGTTATATGATTTGGTAACAATGTTTTGTGATGTAAATCACATACTCTGAACTGATTACAGTGTGCAGATAAAGAAAACAAACAAAAACAAACGTTTTTCAACTTCTCCTTATGTAAAATTGTACATTTAATAATTTACAAATACTGAAAGGCGATCAGTTTAATCTTTATGAGGAAGCTTTTACTACATTCAATATGTTATGTAGCAGGTCAGAATTATGGGGCTCTGAGGTGGCTAAGCCACCTCAGTAGTGCCCATAGACAATACATAATACAGCGGACTCCCATACAGTGTGTGGATACGATCCACATTATACAAAATCACATTATGTGAGACATACATTATCAGATAATTTTATGCAAGTTTAAACTTGTTGCATTATATAAATTTGTATTATAGGGAAGTGTGTTAAACAGACATTCATTATATATGCTTCATGTGAGCTGCTACTACTTTTTTACACTTGGACTGTAGCTAATAGGTCTAGTTCTGGCTGGAAAAGAAAAAATACAAAAATTACAGGTAACCCCCGTATGACACGACACTTCTACAGCACGGATTCACTCTAACACGGTTTGAGAATTAATACCATCCCCATATAACACGGTACTGTTATAGCACGGATTCACTCTAACATGGTTTGAGAATTGGGTAAAACCTTCGTACAACATGAAATGTAATACATTTTTACATACTTAAGTAGTAACAGTTTGCGAAAATTATTATTTTCGTGAACTATTAATACTTAAGTATGTAAATGTTATTTTCCTTCTGTTGATACACATGGTTCTTCTGGAAACTTGATTCAATGTTGCCAGATGTTTTTCCCTTATTCCATATTTGCTTTATTCTTCATAAGTGCATAGCACCATATAAGGAAATTTATAAAGATCTTTTAACTAAAAGCAAGCAAAATTACATACTTTTTGCAAAAGGTAAAGCATGGATCTGAAGATAATGCAGAAAAATACTCAGAGGATAAGGATAACTTTCCAAAAAGAAAATGCTCTCGGTTAATAGTGCTTTTAGTGATGACAAAGAAAGTTTAATTTATATTATTATGTATCACTTAAGAAAATTTTAATAAAGATATTTATCTTAATTATGAAAATATAATAGCATGTTTTTTAATTTTTGGAACCTAACCCTCCTTTTCGTACTAATTCTTTGTTTCGTATAACACGGATTCGCATAATACGGCAATTTTTTGGAACAACTACTGTGTTATTCGAGGGTTACCTGTACTACATCATCTTATTTTGCCAAGGAAAACATTTAATAATCACAAATGTTTTCAGTTTCTTCTATGTGATTTATGTTACTGCTGAAGATGTTTTTGGAAAAAATACAAGTCACTATTTTTTTTAGCTTGCCTCTCTAGCCTCCAATGATTTATTCTTGGCTATGGGATTGTGATGTACCATTCATCATACTATTTGTAATTGTTAACAAAACACAGTAGTTTATAGTTAAATTATAATCAAAGCATTAAATTTCAGTTTCAAATTAAAAAAATAAATAAAACTGACTTTAAAATAATAATTGTAAAGAAATAAATAAGTATTTATATAATTATTTATTTAATAGAGATTAGTAATAGCCCATACATTTAAATTTTCGATCTTATTACAACAAAATGATAAGTTTTCCAGTGTTTTATTTTCTTTCTGACAAAATATGAAGTAAATTATTCAAAATACAAGAAATAATAATTTTGATAAGTAGAATCACATGTATGAGCATATTTTGTACTATGAACATGATACAGTACTTGAAATTTAGTGACATTGATTTAATTTGTTGCAGAAAATCAATATTTACTTAAAGAGGTAATTTTGTTTATTTCATTGTGTAAATTCAGTCTCTTGCTCAATCTACACTTATATAAAATAGACAAGTTGAACAAACTACTCATTTTATGTGTAAGAGTCCAAGAAAAAAGTTTTGAAATATTCAAACTGAATAATGATAAATATATATGATATGATAATTTAAAAATTGATAAAGAAATAGTCATTATTTTCTTATCAGTTTTCAGGTTATTTTATCTTATAATTATTATTTCAATCTTTCATTTGATAAACAGAAGCAAAAATATGTGATTATAATCTCAAAATGATTACTTTACAAAATGAAATATACATTTGCATTGTCATATAGACTGTTATTAACAAGTTTTATAATAATAATTTGTTACCAAGAAAATATATTTGTTGCTAATTAATTTACTTTGTAAATTTTTAAAAAATATTATTTCTCACAATATCAGACATAAAAAACTGATGCACAAACTGGAAATATATACTAAAATAACCACTTCACACAATTTAATAGCATGACCATATGAAATACATATCTTATAATCTATACTGTTTTTACATCATCAAATTTTGATTTTCTGATTGGAAGATAACTATTTAAACAAATTTTAAAATCAATGAAGGAAAATTTTTAAAAATAGAATTACAGTAGAGCATCAATTATCCAACTCAATTGGGGACTCTGGTTGGTCGGATAACTGAAAAAATCGGATAACCGAAAAGAAGGAAAAAATACATTATTAGTATAGTATATTAGGATATTAGTATATCCCATGTAATTAGTTTATTAGTATATTGCTATTAACCAACTTTGCGTTGAATTTTCATCGATGTTTAGCCTAACAAATTTTTTTTAAAATAATAATCGTTGCTATTGTATCGTTAAAAATTATTTTAAAATTATTTTATTGCTCACGAAACAAACAACCACTCATAATTAGAAAATTAAGTCTCGTTTAAATACTGGCCTCCCTTCAATGGTCGAGCCGTTTATGCCAGCTAAAACACGCAAAAATTTAACAAAAATAATATTAAAGTAGCCAAGACATAGCCAAATATTGTAATGCCACATCACTAGTGGACATTTGAAATTTGCCGACTAGAACGGTCGGTTAATCGGGAGTCGGATAATCAATGCTCCACTGTATATAAAATTCCATCTTGTAATAAGATATTACAATTTAGTAGTGCATTTTTTAATGAATGTAGCAAAAATAACTACAGTCGACTCCCTATAACACGGTAGATATGTTCTTTTCTTTATGAAATTGATGTTCTATGAGTCCTTAAATACATGAGCCAATCACAGCCCGGCACGTATGCAGTTTATGGACTACATCTGTTTGAAAGGTTTTCTTCCATGAAATTAATCGATTCTAGACTAATTTGACTCAACATTTCCAAATTATGTATAATTTTTTGGGAATAATCCATATAAACCATGCTATAAACAAAAAATTGTAGGATTACTTACTGAGTGTGCACCGTTCGATGACACCATTGCTTAAGCTTGTTTTCGTCGTGGAGCTTGTCATCGAATGGCGCTTGCATGCTTCCTGATAAATTATTTTTTTTGCAAAAAATTTGCTGAACTTTGGAGATATCATTAATATAAATATGATTTTTATGGATGTTAAATAATAAATGGTTTTTAGTAGGTCTGCTGCTCATTTAAACTCAATGGTTTGTACAATATCTGTTATTGGTCTAGATTCAACCAATCCTGTCGCGACACGAGTCGGTGATGACATTTTACTGAATTATAGGAGGTTTTTTAGTGTGTTTGTACGAATACTGTTGCAATTTTTGTGCCGTCATATAGGAATCTAAACTATATGAGCCCGTTTTATAGGGGGGTCTACTGTATTAAGTAGAATATTTTAAATTCAGAAACATTTTTGTCAAAATTGTCAATCAGAGTTTTTTTGAATTATTTACATTTAGTGACAATGTGTTAGCATTGTGCTGCTAAAACCTTGTAAGCACCAAAAATAAAATTTCACAGGAGGCATAAAAACTGTATAATGTAAACAATTGTGGATGAAATGTAGTTTTTCACAGCATTTCTAGAAAGCAGAATGAAGTAATGTTGATGAGCAGTAAAATAAAGTAGACTATCATTTATAAGTTTTCACTTACAGCATGTCTTCTTACTATGATATAGTACATGAGCATTCACAGAAAATTTTCTAAGGGAGCTATGCTTGAAGACAAATATATTACTTCAATAAATTTTTATTTAAGTTTTTTTTTGGGGTGTTTTCCACAAATATATTAGAGAATACAGAAGTGTATCAATACAAAAACTCACATAAAGTAAGTAAATGTACAATATAAAGGAAACAAATTTTTTACTTAATTCCATGGGCAAGTGCTTCATTTGTCTTTTCCGCAGACACCCATGCTATGTTTTGTAAGAAGGTTGTCATAGTATGAGTAATATTCGTGTGGCTGTATTATCGTAAATTCTTGAACTGATATTTTCAAATGAGGACACAAGAGTTGACACATCTTTCCTGATTCTTCTTGGAAGCTCAACCCAATCATCATGAACATATAATATACAGTATATATTCCCTTTGGGAGTATATTTGAATGAAACATCTGTGACAGCAGGCCTGTGACAACACCTGTGGGAATTGTTGGTCTGAACAAAAGACAAAACCTCAGTTTGATGTAATGTCCAAAAAGAAGTTGATGGTCAAGATAATGAACCTGATATGGTTGACCTGGTCTTGCTTCTTTACAAACAGAGCTAAAGTCAGAGGGCAGATTAATTTCTCTGTTTTTCAGTTTTTCTCAGTTGCACTATGGAGTGTGTCCTTTATTCAAGAAATATTGTATAACAGTAACATTCTTTTCTAAACACAATTTTAGCAAAGCATTACTGAAACCACATTTTGGTTTTGATATGTGTGCATCTATGACTATAAAGGACAGATAGATTTTTCTTCACAATGAAATCAATCCTGTACAATGCAATCATAGATGCAGTCAAACCACTCTCATTTTCATTTCATACTTAACAACACATGGTTACTATGTCATATAATGTAAAATTATAAACACAGTTTCATTGTACAGTATAAGTTGGCATTTTATTACTTGTACCAGACTACTGATGTAAACATAACTTTGACTCTAGTTCATATTGTTCCAAAAATAGGTGAATAAGTTCTGTCTTTCATCTTCTGGAATATCAACACAGACATGTACTTTAATGATCGCCTGAATCAACAATCAACAATTGCCTGAAAGATTGGGGTGGAATTTGGTTAATTAAATGATTAATATAAAGTAATTTGTCACTAGAGGGAGGTATTAGGTGCCATCTCCTTAACTAAATGAATAATTATAATTTAATAAATTATTAAATAATTTCTACGCCCACGGCCTAAGAACATGCATGCTTGCCTGTTGTGCCACCTGCAATCTCTGCTTGCTTGGGTGGCACAACAGGCAAGCGCACTGCACAGCAATGGAGGTTGTGGGTTCAAGCCCCGCTCCAGGTCAGTTTCTTTTATTCCAGAAGTTTCTAAATTATTTTATAATTTATTAAATTATAATTATTCATTTAGTTAAGAGATGGCACCTAATTCCCCCCTCTAGTAACAAATTACTTTATATTAATCATTTAATTAGCCAAATTCTAGCCTGATCTTTCAGGTGATCATTGGTTATTTCATTATACTCATTGGGCTTTAGGATGTTTATTATATATACAGTAGTCTACAACATTCTGTTGACATACAAGATGGATCTATTTGCCTAGTAGGGTAGATGTTCTAGAATGTCTTTTACCAGCCTTGTGTTTTTTTAAGGCCATGATAAGATTCTTTTCTCCTGTATGATTCTCAGTTGATGTTCCTGATCTATTCTTCTGGCTTGGATTTGCAATTCCCGTTATGTCTTGTGCTGCTTTTGAGATTATGTTATCAGCCATAGAAAGTTGGTCCATTACCATCAACAGTTTCTTTATTTTTGTTGCAGTTGTTCTCCCTAGGATTTTGTTCCACTAATGACTTATTTTTACTATCATCCTCACTGTTGGAGTTTGGGGTGTAACTAGATTCAAAAGATAGAAAATCTTCTGCTACCTCTTGCTCACTTTCTTCAATTGTTTTTTCATCAGATAACTGACTATCTGCAATATTATAAAATAGTCATAATTATCTCCACAGAATTTAATTTATTTGATGTTAGACATTTGTACCACTACTGATACATTCATGTTAGCTTTCATTCTGTGTCACCATGTCACCAATGTTTCTTGTAATGCTATAGACAAGAACACAAGACCTAAATATAAATGTAGAAAGCAATATTAATAAAACATTGTGCTTAAAAACAGTTGCTACTAAATTTATTATGATATTTTCTAAGTTCTTAGTAACAAGAATGCATAAATTTATTATTATAGTAGTCATTTTAATCAGTAGACCTAAGTTAATTAATATTATACTTCTTCTCCCACTATTGTTAATTCTGAGCACTATAATCCAAGCACTATAATTAGTTCTTATTAGGAGTTATCACACACTGTTGAGAACTTACTCAGAGAATGATGAACATTAAATATTTATTTGTAACTATAAAATGCATTTTGGGCAGACAAGCTGTCCCTTTTCAGCTGTTACAACCACTAAATTACAAGTTTGTAATATATAATTGTAAATCCATATACAGTCGACCCCCCTATAAGATCATAGATACGTTCCATTTTTTAGGAATTTGATTTCTTACGAGTCGTTCCAATCACAGCCCGACACATGTAAAGTTTACGGACTACGGCTGATTGAAAGGTTTTCTTCCATAAAATTAATCGATTCTAGACTAATCCGACTCAACATTTCCAAAATACGTATATATTTTTTAGAAATAATCCGTATAAACTACGCTATAAACAAAAAATTGTAGGATTACTTACCGAGTATGCACCATTCGACAACCCCATTGCTAAAGCTTGTTTTCGCCGCGAAGCAGCACACCAAACCATTTCTGATAACTTATTTTTCTGCGAAAACTTTGTTGAACTTCGGAGACATCATTAATATAAATAATTTTAATCGCCGTTGAATAAGAAATGTTTCTTTCACAAGAAATGTATAAAATTACAGTA